>NC_057756.1:10612535-10638626 GCF_004010195.1 Chiloscyllium plagiosum
ACCAGGTCGTCACGGAGGGAATGGTCTTTGCGGAAGGCGGAAAGGGGTGGGGAGGGAAATATATTCCTGGTGGTGGGGTCAGGTTGGAGGTGGCGGAAATGTCAGCAGATGATTTGGTTTATGCGAAGGTTGGTAGGGTGGAAGGTGAGCACCAGGGGCGTTCTGTCCTTGTTACAGTTGGAGGGGTGGGGTCTGAGGGCGGAAGTGCGGGATGTGGACGAGATGTGTTGGAGGGCATCTTTAACCACGTGGGAAGGGAAATAGCGGTCTATGCCCAGGGATGTGCAGGTTAGGGTGGACTGGCCATGCTAAATTACCCATTTTGTCCCAGGATGTGGAGGTTCGGGTGGATTAGCCCTGCTAACTTAGCCATCGTGCCCATGGATGTGCCGGTTCGGTGGATTGGCCATGCTAAATTGTCGCATAATGTGCAGGTTCGGATAGATTGGCTATGTTAAATCGTCGCTGAAAATGTGTTGCTGGAAAAGCACAGCAGGTCAGGCAGCATCCAAGGAGCAGGAGAATCGACGTTTCGGGCATAAGCCCTTCTTCAGGAATCGGCTGAAGAGCTTCTGTGCAGAGGAGATGACCTGGGGTGTGCAGTGAGAGAGGGACTCACTGAAATCCTTGTAGTGGGAGGAAGAAAGCTTCTTCAAGGAAGGCATCCTTGCAAGAGGATTCGCAGTAGATTAAAATCTTCGAGGACAAAGTGAGGACTGCAGATGCTGGAGATCAGAGCTGAAAATGTGTTGCTGGAAAAGCACAGCAGGTCAGGCAGCATCCAAGGAATCGTCCCACAGTGTGTAGGGATGTGCAGGTTAGGGTGAATTGGCCATGCTAAATTAGGCATACGGCCCAGGAATGTGCAGGTTAGGGTGAATTGGCCATGCTAAATAACTTACAGTTCCCAGGGATGTGCAGGTTATCGTAGGGTGGCCGTGCTGAATTACCCATAGTGCCCAGGAATGTGCATTTTAAGGTAGAATGGCTGTGCTAAATTGTCGCATAGTGCCCAGGATGTGCAGGTTAGGGTGGACTGGCCGTGCTAAATTACACATGGTGTCCAATGATGTGCAGGGTAGGCTGGATTGGCAATGCAAAATTGCCTGTCGTGTCCAGGGATGCGCTGGTTAGGGTGGATTTGCCATGCTAAATTACCCTTAGTGCCCAGGGATGTACAGGTTCGGGTGGATTGGCCGTGCTAAATTACCCTTAGTGCCCAGAGATGTACAGGTTCGGGTGGATTGGCTGTGCTAAATTAGCCATAGTGCTCAGAGATGTGCAGGTTTGGAGTGGATTGGCCAGGCTAAATTACCCATAGTGTCCAAAGATGTGCAGGGTAGGAGGGGTTATCCATGCTCAATTGTCACATAGTGCCCAGGGATGTGCCGGTAGGGTGGAGTAGCCATTCACAATTACCCGTTACATCCAGCGATGTGCAGGTTAGGGTGGATTGGCCATGCCAAATTGCTCATAGTGCCCTCGGATGTACAGGTTCAAGTGGATTGGCCATGCTAAATTACCCATAGTGCTCAGGAATGTGCAGGTTTGGATGGATTGACCATGTTAAACTATCCGTAGTATCCAAGGATGACCCAGTTAGGGTGGATTGGCCATGCTAAATTGCCCACAATGCTCAGGGATGTGCATGTTTGGGTGGATTGGGAATGCTCAATTATTGCATAGTGCCCAGGGATGTGTAGGTTAGGGTGAATTGGCCAGGCGAACTTAGCCACAGTGCCCAAGATTTGCAGGCTTGGGTGGATTAGCCCTGCTAGATTAGCCATCGTCCCCAGGGATGTGCAGGTTAGGGTAGATTGGCCATGCTAAATTAGCCATAGTACCCAGGGATGTGCAGGTTAGGGTGGATGCTCCATGCTAATTTGACCCATAGTACCCAGGGATGTGCAGGTTAGGGTGGGTTGGCCTTGCTAAATTACCCAGTGCCCAGGGATTGCAGGATAGGATGGATTAGCCCTGCTAATATAGCCATAGTGCCAAGGGATGTGCCAGTTAGGTTGATTGACCCTGCTAAATTGTCCCACAGTGCATTGGGATGTGCAAGTTAGGGTGGATTGGCCATGCTAAATTGTCCCATAGTGCCCAGCGCTGTGCAGGTTATCGTAGATTGGCCATGCTGAGTTACCCACAGTTCCCAAGGATGTGTAGGTTAGGGTGAACTGGCCATGCTAAAGTTTCCCATAGTGCCCAGTGTTGTACAGCTTAGGGAGGATTGGTCATTCTAAATTTTCCCATAATGCCCAGGGATGTGCAGGTTGGGTGAATTTGTCATGCTAAATTACCCAGTGCCCAGGGATGAACAGGATAGGGTGGATTAGCCCTATTAATTTTACCCAGTGCCCAGGGATGTACAGGATAGGGTGGATTAGCCCTATTAATTTTACCATAGTGCCCAGGGATATGCAGGTTAGGGTAGATTGGCTGTGCTAATGTACCCACAGTGTCTAGGGATGCACAGGTTCAGTGGATTGGCCATGGTAAATTACACAGTGTTCAGGGATATGCAGGTTAGGGTGGATTGGCCTTGCTAAATTATCCATACTGTGCAGGGATATACAAGATACCATGGATTTACAATACTAAATTGCCCATAGTGCCCAGGGATGTGCAAGTTAGGGTGGATTGCCGTGCTAAATTGTCCCATAGTGCCCAGCGCTGTGCAGGTTATCGTAGATTGGCCATGCTGAGTTACCCACAGTTCCCAAGGATGTGCAGGTTAGGGTGAACTGGCCATGCTAAAGTTTCCCATATTGCCCAGTGGTGTACAGGTTAGGGAGGATTGGTCATTCTACATTTTCCCATAATCCCCAGGAATGTGCAGGTTGGGTGAATTGGCCATGCTAAATTACCCAGTGCCCAGAGATGTACAGGATAGGGTGGATTAGCCCTATTAATTTTACCATAGTGCCCATGGATGTGCTGGTTAGGTGGATTGGCCCTGCTAAATTGTCCCAGAGCACGTGGGGATGCACAGGTTTGGTGAATTGGCCATGCCAAATTACCCATAGTGCTCAGGGATGTGCAGGTTAGGGTGCATTGGCTGTGCTAAATTATCCATAGTGTCCAGGGATGCACAAGATAGTGTAGATTGACAAACTAAATTGTCCATAGTGCCCAGGGATGCGCAGGTTAGTGTGAATGTCCCATGCTAATTTGACCCATAGTGCTCAGGGATATGCAGGTTTGGGTGGATTAGCCCTGCTAAATTACCCATAGTGCCCAGGGATGTGCAGGTTCAGATGGACTGGCCCTGCTAAATCATCCATAGTGCCCAGGGATGTGCAGGTTCAGATGGACTGGCGATGCTAAATTGTCTCATAGTGTGTAGAGAATCCAATTTCAGGTGGATTGGCCATGCTTAATTACCCATAGTGCCCAAGGATATTCAGGTTAGGGTAGATTGGCAATGCTAAATTAGCCATAGTACCCAGGGATGTGCAGGTTATGGTGGATTGGCCATGCTAAATGACCCATAGTGTCCAGGAATGTGCGTGTTTGGGTGGATTGACCATGCTAAATTTTCACACAGTGCCTGGGATGTGCAGGTTAGGTTGAACTGGCCATGTTAAATTTTCCCATAGTGCTCAGAGATGTGCAGGTTTGGAGCGGATTGGCCGGGCTAAACTACCCATAGTGTCCAAAGATGTGTAGGGTAGGAGGGGTTGGTCATGTTCAATTGTCACATAATACACAGAGATGTGCAGGTAGGGTGGAGTGGCCATTCACAATTGCCTGTAACATCCAGCGATGTGCAGGTTAGGGTGGATTGGCTGTGCAAATTTGTCCCATTTGCCCAAGGATGTACAGGTTAGGGTGGATTGGCCATGCTAAATTACCCATAATGCCCAGGGATGTGCAGGTTAGGGTGGATTGGCCGTGCTAAATTACCCATAGTGCCCAGCGATGTGCAGGTTAGGGTGGATTGGCCGTGCTAAATTAACCATAGTGCCCAGGAATGTGCAGGTTAGGGTGGATTGGCCGTGCTCTTTTGTCCCATTTGCCCAGGGATGTCCAGCTGAGGGTGGATTGGCCATTATAACTTATCCGTGGTGTCGAAGGATGACCCAGTTAGGGTGAATTGGCCATGCTAAATTGCCCATAGTGCTCAGGGATGTGCATGCTAGGGTAGATTGGACATGCTAAATTGTTCTGTTGTACCCAGGGATGTGCAGGTTAGGGTGTATTGGCCATGCTCAATTGTCGCATCGTGCCCAGGATGTGCAGGTTAGGGTGGATTGGCCATGCTAAATTACCCATAGTGCTCAGGGATGTGCAGGATAGGGTGGATTAGCCATGCTAAATTACCCATAGTGTCCAGGGATGTACAGGATAGGGTGGATTAGCCCTGCTAATATAGCCATAGTGCCAAGGGATGTACCAGTTAGGTGGATTGGCCCTGCTAAATTGTCCCACAGCACGTAGGGATGTACAGGTTAGGGTGGATTGGCCATGCTCAATTGTCGCATAGTGCCCAGGGATGTGCAGGTTAGGGTGGATTGGCCATGCTCAATTGTCGCATAGTGCCCAGGGATGTGCAGGTTAGGGTGGATTGGCCGTGCTAAATTGTCCCATAGTGTCTGTGGATGTGCAGGTTAGGGTGGATTAGCCGTGCTAAATTACCCATAGTGTCCAGGGATGTACAGGATAGGGAGGATTGGCCATGCTAAATTACCCATAGTGTCCAGGGATGTACAGGATAGGGTGGATTAGCCATGCTAAATTACCCATAGTGTCCAGGGATGTACAGGATAGGGTGGATTAGCCCTGCTAATATAGCCATAGTGCCAAGGGATGTACCAGTTAGGTGGATTGGCCCTGCTAAATTGTCCCACAGCACGTAGGGATGTACAGGTTAGGGTGGATTGGCCATGCTCAATTGTCGCATAGTGCCCAGGGATGTGCAGGTTAGGGTGGATTGGCCAGGTTAACTTAGCCATAGTGACCAGGGATTTGCAGGCTTTGATGGATTAGCCATCGTCCCCAGGGATGTGCAGGTTAAGGTGGAAGCCCCATGTTAAATTGTCCCATAGTGCGTAGGGAGTCCAGTTTTGGGTGGATTGGCCATGCTTAATTACCCATAGTTCCCAGGGATAACCAGGCTAGGGTGGATTGGCCTTGATAAATTTTCAGTGCCCAAGGATGTGTAGATTAGGGTGAACTGGCCATGCTAAAGATTCCCATACTGCCCAGTGATGTGCAAGGTAGGGTGGATTGGCCATGCTAAATTACCGATCGTGTCCAGGGATGTGTGCAGGTTAGGGTGGATTGGCTGTGCTAAATTATCCAGTGCCCAAGGATGTACAGGATAGGATGGATTAGCCCTGCTAATATAGCCATAGTGCCAAGGGATGTACCAGTTAGGTGGATTGGCCCTGCTAAATTGTCCCACAGCACATAGGGATGTACAGGTTAGGGTGGATTGGCCATGCTAAATTACCCATTCTGTCCAGGGATGTGCAGGATAGGGTGGGTTGGCTTTGCTAAATTACCCAGTGCCCAGGGATTACAGGATAGGATGGATTTACCTTGCTAATATAGCCATAGTGCCCAGGGATGTAAAAGTTAGGTTGATTGACCCTGCTAAATTGTCCCACAGTGCATTGGGATGTGCAGGTTAGGGTGGATTGGCCGTGCTAAATTGTCCATAGTGCCCAGCACTGTGCAGGTTAGGGTGGATTGGCCATGCTAAATTGTCCCACAGTGCATAGGGATGTGCAGGTTAGGGTGGATTGGCCATGCTAAATGGTCCCATAGTGTCCAGGGGTGTGCAGGTTATCGTATATTGGCCATGCTGAATTATCCTTAGTGCCCAGGGATGTACAGGATAGAGTGGATTAGCCCTACTAATTTAGCCAAAGTGCCCATGGATGTGCTGGTTAGGTGGATTGACCCTGCTAAATTGTCCCACAGTGCATAGGGATGTGCAGGTTAGGATGGATTGGCCAGGCTAAATTACCCATAGTGCCCAGTGATGTGAATGTTAGTGTGGATTGGCCATGCTAAATTACCCATAGTGCCCAGTGATGTACAGGTTAGGGTGGATTTGCAATGCTAAATTACCCTTAGTGCCAAGGAATGTGCAGGTGAGGATGGATTGATTGGCTGTACTAAATTACACATAGTGCACAAATATGTGTAGGTTAGCATGGTTTGGCCACACATAATTGCCCATAGTGTCCAGGAATGTGCAGGTTAGGGAGGATTGCCATGCTAAATTACCCATAGTGCCCAGGGATTTATATGATAGGGTGGATTGGCCGTGTTAAATTACCCATAGTGCCCAGGGATTTCCATGATAGGGTGGATTGGCCATGTTAAATTACCAATAGTATCCAGTAATATGCAGGTTTGGATGCTTTGCCCATGTTAATTTGTCCCATAGTGCCCAGGGATGTGCAGATTTGGGTGGATTGGCCGTGCTAAATTGTCCCACAGTACGCACGGATGAGCAGGTTAGGGTGGATTGGCCAAGCTAAATTACCCATTTCATCCAGAGATTCACAGGTTTGGGTGGATTGGCCGTGCTAACTTACCCATAGTTCCCAGGGATGTGCAGGTTAATGTAGTTCGGCTATGCTAAATTACCCATATTGCCTAGGGATGTAAAGATTCCGGTGGATTCACCATGCCAAATTGTCTCACAATGCCCAGGAATGTGCAGGTTTGGAGTGGATTAGCTGTGCTAAATTACCCATAATGTCGAGGGATGTGCAGGTTAGGATGGATTGGCCATGCTAAATTGCCACCTCGTGCTCAGGGATGTGCAGTGTCGGGTGGATTGGCCGTGCTAAATTACCCATAGTTCACAGGATGGCCAGGTTATGGTGGATTGGCCCTGCAAAATTACCCATAGTGCCCAAGTATATGCAGGTTGGCGTGGTTTGGCCATACTAAATTGCCCGTTGTGTCCAGGGATGAGCAAGTTAGAGTGGATGCCCCATGGTAATTTGACACATATTGCCCAGGGATGTGCAAATTACTGTGGACTGGCCATGCAAAATTAGCCATCGTGCCCATGGATGTGCATGCAATGGGTAGATTGGCCATGTTAAATTGTTCCTTAGTGTGCAGGGATGTGCTAAATTACCCATACTGTCCAGTGGATGTGCAGGTTAGGGTGGATTGGCCATAATAAATTGCCAGTTGTGTCCAGGGATGAGCAGAATAAGGTGGATGTGGATGCCCCATGGTAATTTGACTCATAGTGCCCAGGGATGTGCATGTTTGGGTAGATCGGCCATGTTAAATTGTTCCTTCGTACCCAAAGAGATGTGCAGGTTAGGGTGGATTGGCCACACTAAATTGTCCCATAGTGCCCAGGGGTATGCAGATTAGGGTGGATTGGCCATACTAAATTGTCCCATACTGCCCTGTTTATGCAGGTTAGGGTGGATTGGCCATACTAACTTGTCCCATCGTGTCCAAGGAGGGGCAAGGTATGGTGGATTGGCTAGGCTAAATAAGGAATAGTACCCAGGGAAGTGCAGGTTAGGGTGGATTGGCAATGCTAAGGTACCCACAGTGCCCAGGGATGTGCAGGTTAGGGTGGATTGGCAATGCTAACGTACCCATAGTGCCCAGGAATGAACAGGTTACGATGGATTGGCCATGCTAAATTACCCATCGTGCCCATGAATGTGCAGGTTACAATGGATTGGCCGTGCTAAATTATCCCATAGTGCCCAGGAAGTGCAGGTTACAATGGATTGGCCGTGCTAAATTATCCCATAGTGTGCAGGGATGTGCAGGTTACAATGGATTGGCCATGCTAAATTATCCCATATGCCCAGGAATGTGCAGGTTACCATGGATTGGCTGTGCTAAATTGTCCCATAGTGCACAGGGATGTGCAAGTTCTGGTGGATTGGCCATGCTAAATTACCCATAGTGTATAGGAATGTGCAAGTTACGATGGATTGGCCGTGCTAAATTGTGCAGATTAGGGTGGATTAACCATGCTAAATTTTTCTATATTGTCCAGGGATGTGCAGGTTAAGATAGATTAGCCCTGCTAAATTAGCTGTAGTGCCCAGACCTGTGCAGGTTCGGGTGGATTGGCAATGATCAATTACCCATAGTGCCCAGGGATGTGCAGGTTAGGGTGGATTGGCCATGCTAAATTGTCCCATAGTGCCCAGGGATGTGCAGGCTAGGGTGGATTGACCATGCTAAATTACCCATAGTGCCCAGTGATGTGTAAATTAGGATGGATTGGCCATGCTAAATTGTCGGATACTGCCCACAGATTTGCAAGATCTGGTGGATTGTCCATGCTAAATTAGACCTAGTGCTCAGATATGTGGAGATTAGGGAGGATTGGCCATGTTAAGTTTTTCCACAATTCCCAGGGATGTGCAAGGTACGGTGGATTGGCCATGCTAATTTACCCATTGTGTCCAAGGATGTGCGGGTTAGGGTGGATTGGCCATGCTAAATTACCCATTGTGTCCAAGGATGTGCAGGTTAGGGTGGTTTGCCCATGTTAATTTGTCCCACAGTTCCCAGGAATGTGCAGCTGAGGGTATATCTGCCATGCTAAATTCACCGTAGCACGTAGGGACGTGCAGGTTAGGGTGGATAGGCCATGCTAAATTACCCATAGTGTCCAGGGATATGTAGGTTAGAGTGGATTGGCCATGCTAAATTACCCATAGTGTCCAGGGATATGCAGGTTAGGGTGGATAGGCCATGCTAAATTACCCATAGTGCCCAGGGATGTGCATGTTAGGGTGGATTGGCAATGCTAACGTACCCTTGTGCCCAGTGACGTGCAGGTTGCGATGGATTGGCTGTGCTAAATTACCCATAGTGTACAGGGATGTGCACATTAGGGTGAATTGGCCATACTAAATTGTTGAATAGTGCCCAGCAATGTGTCAATTTAGTGTGGATTAGCCGTGCTAAATAACCCATTGTGTCCAGGGATTTGCAAGTTAGGATTGACTGGCCATGCTAAATTACCCATAGGACTCAGGGATGTGTAGGTCAGGTAGATTGGCCACGCTGTATTACCCATACTGCCCAGGGATTTGCAAGACCTGGTGGATTGCCCATGCTAAGTTAGACATAGTGCTCAGAAATGTGAAGGTTAGGGAGAATTGGCCATGCTAAATTTTCCCACAGTTCCCAGGGATGTGCAAGGTATGGTGGATTAGCTGTGCTAAATTACCCAAGGTGCCCAGGTATGTGCTGTTAGGGTGAATTGGCCATGCTAAATTATCCCTAGTGCCCAAGGATCTGCAGGTTCGAGTGGATTGGCCATGCTAAATTGCCCATAGTGCCCAGGGATGTGCAGGTTATGGTGGATTGGCCATGCTAAATTACCCATAGTGCCCAGGGATGTGCAGGTTATGGTGGGTTGGCCATGCTAAATTATGCATTGTTCACAGTATGGACAGGTTATGGTAGATTGGCATTGCAAAATTACCCATAGTGCACAAATATGTGCAGGTTAGCATATTAAATTGCCCATAGTGTCCAGGGATGAGCAGATTAGGGTGGATGTCCCATGGTAATTTGACCCATACTGCCCCTGGGGTGAATATGTTTGGGTAGATTGGCCATGTTAAATTGTTCCTTCATCCCCAGAGTTGTGCAGATTAGGGTGGATTGGCCATATTAAATTGTCCCACAGTGCCCAGGAATGTGCAGGTTAGGGTGGATTCGCCATGCTGCATTTTCCCACAGTGCCTAGGGATGTGCAGGTTAGGTTGAATTGGTCATGCTAAATTACACGCAGTACCCAGGGATGTACAGGTTCAAGTGGATTAGCCCTGCTAAATTATTCATTTTGTCCAGGGATGTGCAGGTTAGGGTGGATTAGCATTGCTATGTTACCCATACCGCCCAGCAATGTGCAGGTTAGAGTGGATTGGCCATGCCAAATTTCCCCTAGTGCCTAGGGATGTGCAGGTTAGGGTGGATTGGCTGTGCTAAATTACCCATGATGTGCGGGTTACGGTGGGTTGGCCATGCTAAATTACTCACAGTGCCCAGGGATGTACATGTTAGGGTGGATTGTCCATGCTAATTTGTCCCTTTTGCGCCCAGGGATGTGCAGTTTTGGCAATTTTGGCCATGCTAAATTACCCAGAGATGCGCAGGGTAGGGTGGATTGGCTATGCTTGTTTGTTCCTTAGTGCCCAGGAATGTGCAGGTTCAGGTGGATTGGCCATGCTAAATTACCCTTAGAACCCAGCGCTGTGCAGGTTAAGCTGGATTTGCTGTGGTAAATTGTCCCATCATGCCCAGAGATATGAAGGTTAGGATGGATTGGCCGTGCTGATTTAACCATAGTGCCCAGGGATCTACCGGTTAGGGTGGATTGGCCGTGCTACATTGTTTCATAGTGTCCAGGGACGTGCAGATTAGGGTGGATTGGCCATGCTAATTTGTCCCATTGTGTCCAATGATGTGCAAGGTACAGTGGATTGGCCATTCTAAATTACCTATAATGTTCTGGATTGTGTAGCTTGGAGTGGATTGGCCATGCTAAATTGTCCCACAATGCCCAGAAATGTGCAGGTTAGGGTGGATTGGTGATGCTAAATTACCTGTAGTGCCCAGGGATGTGCAGGTTTAGTTGGATTGGCCATGCTAAGTCACCAATACTGCCCAAGGTGCGCAGGTTACGGTGTATTGGCTATGCAGAATTGTCCCATAGTGCCCAGAGATGTGCAGATTAGGATGGATTGGCCATGCTAAATTGATCCATAGTGGTCAAGGATGTGCAGGTCACGGTGTATTGGCCATACTAAATTACCCATAGTGCTCAGTGGTGAGCAGCTTGGGTTGGATTGGCCATTCTAATTTGACTCATAGTGCCCAAGGAAGTGCAGGTTAGTGAGGATTGGCCACGCTAAATTGTCCCTTTGTGCTCAGGGATGTGTATTTTAGGGTGAATTATCCGTGCTAAAATACGATAGTTTCTCGGGATGTGTAGGTGAGGGGGCATTGACCATGCTAAATTATCCATTGTGCCTAGCGATATCCGTATTAGGGTGGATGGATGTTGCTAAATTGCCGATTATCAACAATGATGTGCAGCTTAGGGTGGATGCTCCATGCTAATTTGTCCCTTTGGTCCCAGGGATGTGCAGGTTAGGGTGTCTTGGCCATGCGAAACTGTCTCTCCGTGCCCAGGGATGCGCAGGTTAGGGTAGATTGGCTCTACCAAATTACCCATTGTGGCCAGGTGTGTGCAGGTTAGGGTGGATTGGCCATGGTAAATTATCCATACTGTGCAGGGATGTGCACATTAGGGTGGATTCGCCATGCTAAATTGTCCCATACTGTTAAGGGATGTGCAGGTGTGGGTGGATTGGACGTATTAAATTACCCATAGTGCCTGGGATGTGCAGGTGGGGATGGATTGGCCATGCTAAATTGTCGCATAGTGCCCAGGGTTATGCAGTTCGTGTAGATTGGCCATACTAAATTGCCCATAGTGCCCAGGGATGTGCAGGTTAGCGTGGGTTGCCCATGCTAATTTGTTCCATAGTGCCCCAGAATGTGCAGTTGTAGGTGTATCAGCTGTGCCAAATTCTCCATAGTGCCCAGGGATGTGCGGGTTAGGGTTGCATACTTTTCCCACAGTGCCCAGGGATGTGCCCAGGTTTGGGTAGATTGGCCATGCTAAATAATCCATAGTGCCCAGCAATATCCCTGTTCGGGTGGATGGGCATTGCTAAATTGGCGATTAGCAACAGTGATGTGCAGCTTAGCACTCTATGCTATTTTGTCCCTTTGTTCCCAGGGATGTGCAAGTTAGGATGGATTGCCCATGCGAAATTGGGCCAGAGTGCCCATGGATATGCAGGTTAGGATAGATTAGCTAAACTGCCACATAGTGCCCAGGGACGTGCAGTTTCGGGTAGATTGGCCATGCCAAATTACCCATAGTTCTCTAGGATGTGCAGGTTAATTGGGTTAGCCATGGGAAATGTGGGGTTACAGGGTTAGGGTTGGAGAGGCTGAGTCTGTGCGGGCTCTCTTCGGAGTCTCGGCGTGGATCCGATCGGCCAAGTAGCCTCCTCCCCACACTGTTGGCAGTCTGTGCTGGTAAAAGACCGAGACCTTTAGAAGCAGTCAGGCAATGTGCAGGTCTCCGTCCGGGAGAAAAGGCCTTTTGCTGTTGGGTGAGTGCAGAACTAGAGGGCGTAGGTTTAAGCTGAGAGGGGAAAGATTTTAAAAAGGGACCCCAGGGGTAACTTTTTCACGCAGAGGGTGGTATGGGTATGGAATGAGCTGCCAGAGGAAGTGGTGGAGGCTGGTACAATGACAACATTTAAAAGGCATCTGGATGGGTATATGTGGGATAAGATTTGCTAACCCACGATAGGCCCACAACAGCAAATTGGCCAAATTGTACCAGGACACCCAGAATTCCCGAGCAGCTCACGAACTGGGTCAGACGGTACGCAGGCAATGGAATACGCTTTCAAGCTCCCATGGACATGACAAGAGATCTCAAAGCCCTCAGGGCAGTTTCACAACCCAGCAATACCCTAAAGCCACACAAAGAGCAGGACAGACAGACAGACAGGCACCACAGGACAATGGAAGCACCTCACCACTTCAGGAAAGACTTTAACACCGACCTGGGAAGATGAATGGAACTGTGATACTGTCAGGATGTTGCATTGTGTGAAGGAACAGATCATTCATCCAATAAACTGTTTTCCAATTAGCACCCTTGCAACTAAAATACTCCATTTCCAGAAACATTGTAGTTTCCCATTTCTTAATCAGTGTCATTGTGCAGCATTACTATCATCCTCAGCTCTGGGAGGAGAAATCAAATTCTCTGTGCAGACTGTCAGTTCTGTGTCAGCTGGTCGGTTTTCTCCTCCAGCGATATCGCTTGCAATAAACTGTTTGTCAATTTCACTTCGAGCTGTGTTTTGTGATCTCTAACCTACTGGGCAAATTTCTCCGACAGTGTATGAATAGGAAGGGTGGAGCGGGATATGGGCCAAGTGCTGGGAAATGGGACCAGATTAGTTTGGGATATCTGGTCGGCATGGACGAGTTGGAGCAAAGAGGCTGTTTGCTTGCTGTACATCTCTGACTCTGAGCTGAGCTATCCGCTTGTATTAGGGCGTTGGGGTAGTGGAGAGAGTAGCGGGTGGAATCTGCCGACTTTACCTGGTCTGGCCTCCGTGCGACTCCAGACCCACAGCGATGTGGTTGACTCTGAGCTGCCTGTCTGCGTAATTGCAGTTTGCCCTAGCCCTTGACACCCAGATAGCTATGAATGAATTCCTAGAAAGAGACAGGGCAAATCTACATGAAACAGCATTGAGGTGAATCGTACAGTTGTAGAGTCGGACAGCATGGAAACATACCCTTTAGCCCAACCTGGTCTATGCTGAACAAAACATCCATCCACGCTATCCCTATTTCCCTACACTTCCCGATCCATGTATTTGTCCAAATGCTTTTAAGTGTTGTTATTGTACCCACCTCAACCACTTCCACTGGCAGCTCATTCCATATTTGCACCACCCTTGATGTTTTTAAAAAAAAGTTGCTCCTCAGATTCCCTTTTATTCTTTCCCCTCTAAACTGATGGCCTCTAGTCCTTGATTCCCCAGCCCTGCGGTAAAAGACTGAGTGCACTCACCCTATCCATGCATCTCATCATCTTGTACATTTTTATAAGGTTTCCCCCCCACCCCCCTCAGTCTCCTACACTCTAAAGAGAAAAGTCCTCGCTTGTCCAACCTCACCCTATAACTCAGACCGTCGAGTCCTGGTAACATCCTTGGAAATTTCTTCTGCACTCTTTCCAGTTTGGCGGCACGGTGGCACAGTGGTTAGCACTGCTGCCTCACAGCGCCAGAGACCTGGGTTCAATTCCCAACTCAGGCGACAGACTGTGTGGAGTTTGCACATTCTCCCCGTGTCTGCGTGGGTTTCCTCCGGGTACTCCGGTTTCCTCCCACAGTCCAAAAATGTGCAGGTCAGGTGAATTGGCCATGCTAAATTGCCCGTAGTGTTAGGTAAGGGGTAAACATAAGGGTATGGGTGGTTGCGCTTCGGCGGGGCGGTGTGGACTTGTTGAGCCAAAGGGCCTGTTTCCATACTGTAAGTAATCTAATCTAATAATATCCCTCCTCTAACAAGGTGACCAAAACCGAACACAATACTCGACTCAGCCTCTCTCTATACCTCAAACCCTGCAATCCAGGCAACATACTCATAAATCTTGTCTGCACTCTTTCAAGTTTTGCAACATCCTTCCCACAGCAGGGAAACCAGAATTGAATGTGGTACAGCCTCACTAAAGCCCTGTACAACTGTAACATAACTTCCCAACTTCTGTACTCAGTGCCCTGACTGATGAAGGCCAGTGGGCCTAAAGCCACCTTCACTGCCCTGCGTCTACCTGTGACTCCACTTTTAGTATGCAAAACGCTGCTGTCCAGGTACCAGTTGCAGTGGGGACAGTTGAACAAGGAGCATAGAACTGGGGACACGGTGACCCTCCACTGTGAGCTGAGCTGTTGTTGAGGATAAATGGGGTGAAATATTCTTTCTGATGTTTGCAGTAAGACCATTTCAAGTGGTTATGTAGTGTGACATAGTTATTTATAAAGTCATAGAGATGTGCAGCACGGAAACAGACCCTACAGTCCAACCCGCCCATGCCGACCAGATGTCCTAACCAAATCCAGTCCCCATTTGTCAGCACTTGGACCATATCCCTCCAAACCCTTCCTATTCATATACCCCTCCAGATGCCTTTTTAATGTTGCAATTGTACCAGCCTCCACCACATCCTCTGGCAGCTCATTCCATACACGTACCACCCTCTGCGTGAAATAGTTGCCCCTTAGGTCCCTTCTATATCTTTCCCCGCTCACCCTAACCCTATGCCCTCTCGTTCTGGACTCCCCCACCCCAAGGGAAAGACTTTGTCTATTTACCTTATCCATGCCCCTTTTGGGTAATACGTTTTCCATGCCCCTTTTGGGTAATACGTTTTCCTTTCTTTTGTTAAAAGCATATTGCAGCCCCTTGCGAAGATGCTCAGTGACTGGCCTGGCCACCACGGGAAGCTCACAGACCGTCCGGTTTTATTTTCCATATTCAGCCAAGTTTGCTCTTGGAGCAGCCACATGCAGTAATGCAGCAAGGGGAGGCGATGGCCTAGTGGTATAATCTCTGGACTGTGAACCCGGAGACCCAGGTAACGTTCTGGGGGGTTAGAATCCCACCAGGGCAGACAGTGCAATTTGAATTCAGTGGCAAAACAAAACCATCTGGGGTTTGAGTCGAACGGTGAAAAGACCCATCTGGTTCACTAATGCCTCATAGGGAAGGAAATCTGCCGTCCCTGACCTGGTCTGGCCGACGTGTGGCTCTCGACCCATTGCAGTGTGGTTCATTTTTGAACTGGGACAATGAATGTGGTCTGGCCAGTGACGCCTTTATCCTGTGAGTGAATTCAATGGAAAAAAATACACTCTGGGAGCAGAGGAATATGCTGGAAGTCTTGCACTGGACGGGTGAAGGAGCTGGGAAAGCTCACTTTGAGTATAGTCCAATGGGACGTTCCAATTTGGTGTTCACCACAGGCTGGTTATAGTCGGGAAAGCGTTGATAACACTGAGGGGAGGAGAGCTTCCTCTTGGAATGCAATTTAGTTTTTATCGAGGAGCTCTTTATACGACAGGAAACCGCATCTGATATCCCTGGCCTCCTGGAAGTATCAGAGGGAGACCAGCAAAGATCTTCAGGACAGACATGCCTGCATAGGGCACTATCCACAACTCCACCATCCTTAGTGTTGTCTGCAAATTTACTAACCCACCCTTCTACACCCTCATCCAGGTCGTTTATAAAAATGGCAAACAGCAGTGGCCCCAAAACCGATCCTTGTGGTCCACCACTAGTAACTGAACTCCAAGATGAACATTTCTCATCAAACACCACCCTCTGTCTTTTTTCAGCTAGCCAATTTCTGATCCAAACCGCTAAATCACCCTCAATCCCATGCCATAGCCTATCCTGGGGAACCTTATCGAACATCTTACTGAAATCCATATACACCACACCAACCGGTTTTCCCTCATCTACCTGTTTGGTCACCTTCTCAAAGAACTCAATAAGGTTTGTGAGGCACGGCCTACCCTTCACAAAACCGAGCAGACTATCCCTAATCAGCTTAGTCCTTTCCAGATGATTATAAATCCTTCTCTTATCACCTTTCCCAACACTTTACCCACAACCGAAGTCAGGCTCACTGGCTTATTTTGAAACACTCTGGGAATGCCTTTTCCAAGTCTTTACATCGCTCGTCGATGTTTTGTACTGTCCAGCATCACCACAGGCTAAGGGCCAGGTGTTACTGGTGTTACATGAGGCTCGGTGCTTTCGTCAATTAGCGGGTTTTACGACTTATTGGTGTTGGTGGACCGGCGTACCCCGTTTTTTTTTTTTTTTACTTTTATATCCCTTTTTTTTTGGTGGGGGGGTTAGCCGATCCTTGTCTCGGCGAAAGATCTTGTCTGACCGTTTGCGGTTATTTGCTGACTTGTCACTGCAGAGTTGTAAGAGTTTGCGTGTCAGTGACAGAGTGAGTCTTGATCTCTTTTTGGCGAACGTCTCGTATCTCTCGATGCCGAGGAATTTCACGAGGCGGTTAGTCAGGCCCAGCCACTTGCCTCGTGCGCCCATCACGCAGCCAAAGTATTTTGGGGTCCGCGCCTCCCGTCAATTCCGTGACCTCGGCATTTAGCTGTTTATGTTTGTCACTTTTTTTCCCCCCGCCATGCTGTTTCCAGTGTTTTCCTGTCGTTTTTGTACCGCACTGTGACAACCGCAATCTTCTGATTTTTTTTTTTAAAATATGAGACTTATTTATGTTTGGTTTTTGTTTTGGTTTGGTGCTGACTGCTTCTCGCGGAAGCATGTCTCCAATTCCTCTTTTGAGACAGGACAAGTGGAAGAGGTCGGCGCCCCCATGATCTCGCGAGCTGGTTGGCGCCGGTTAGTTTTGTAGAGCTGCTGTGTCGCTCTATTTCCTGTCGTTTTTGTACTGCACTGTGACAACCGCAATCTTCTGATTTTTTTTTTAAAATATGAGACTTATTTATGTTTGGTTTTTGTTTTGTTTTGGTGCTGACTGCTTCTCGCGGAAACATGTCTCCAATTCCTCTTTTGAGACAGGACAAGTGGAAGAGGTCGGCGCCCCCATGATCTCGCGAGCTGGTTGGCGCCGGTTAGTTTTGTAGAGCTGCTGTGTCGCTCTACGTGCTGCCCACCGTATTTTGTCTCCGGTATTGCTACCGGTCCTCCTTGCCTCTTTCGGCCCAATCTTGTTGAGGCCTCTTGCGTTTGCTCTGTCCTTTCCTACTATTCAATAGCAGGTCAGTAATACTTCCCACAAGGCCCACCCCCAAGGGCAAGGGTGTCCAGGTCATTCCTCGCCATCAGGAGCTCCTCCGCTTGTGTCAGCTGGTCACCTACGTCCCGACGTTTCGGGATCGAAGCCGATGTTCTTCAGCCGGCTCTTTGGCGCAGGTTTTGATCGTTGGGATTTTCCTGGACGCTGCCTCTGATTCGTGCCAGTCTACACCTGTCATTGACTTGTTGGTGGTCGGCACCTCCGTCAGGAGCCCTGCGTTTGTCTGAGATTTGTTTCAGAGTGTTTGTTTTTAAGGATGCTGGCGATGGATTTGTTTATAAAATCTGCATCCTGCGAATCTCCCTTCCACGTTCCCTCGGGAGTGCCACCCCCTCCTGTGACCATACGCGGATCACTTCTCCCTGGTTTGCCAAAGACTTGGGGTGCAAGGTTTGAGGCATTTTTCGTTTTTGTAGAATCGGCTGTCTGTGCCTCTCGTGTTGACCGAGGCCCGACTGAGTAGAAAGCTGTTAGTCACACGCGCTGCGTGCAAAGTCCCCTGTTGGGGGCTTATGTTTGTGCCTTTGCTTTTTGGATCGTGGTAGGAGATTGCATGATATTCTCCCGCTTTGTCGCAGCCTGAATATTTTGTTTGAATGCTCTTTACTCCGTGCACTTTAGTCAAATGAACAGGCTCACTGTGGGGAAGAGGGTGTCAGAGTCCTTGCAGGACAGCCCATCAATGGGGTATGATTAGATTAGATTAGATTAGATTTAGATTAGATTAGATTACAGTGTGGAAACAGGCCCTTCGGCCCAACAAGTCCACACCGCCCCGCCAAAGCGCAACCCACCCAGACCCCCTACATTTACCCCTTACCTAACACTACGGGCAATGTAGCATGGCCAATTCACCTGACCCTGCACATCTTTGGACTGTGGGAGGAAACCGGAGCACCCGGAGGAAACCCACGCAGACACGGGGAGAATGTGCAAACTCCACACAGTCAGTCGGCTGCGGTGGGAATTGAACTCTGGCGCTGTGAGGCAGCAGTGCTAACCACTGTGCCACCGTGGGGTAGTGGATAACTACCTCTGGGACAAATGTTCTGTCGTACGCTGGCTCGATAACAACTCCTTCCATGAAGGTAGTTGCATCAGCTGTTTCCTCGCCAGTCTCACTTATAGTCTTTTTGTAGTCTGTGCCCCGTCAGGTCTTGATAACTTCAGTTGGAGAAGGTTTGGGTGGTGATGCTTATGGAGACCATGACCAGATTCATCTCTACTCCCCATCTTGAACAAGGTGACGACATTTGCTAGCCTTCCAGGCATGATGATCTTTTGACAAGCTGACCTGAAGGTTGAGGCCGTGCAGCGGGAGGTCGGTGGGAGCGTGAGGGGATTGGTGCTGGGTCTGCAGTGGAGACCGGGCCCCAACCCCGAGCCTATAGAAAAAAGCCAGACAGGAAACGGTTAAGGTGGCCCTGGGAGTGGGGGAGGGGGAGGTGACACAGCGCTGTGTCCTCAACGCAACAGTGACGCGGGAGAAACTGACTTCAGGCCGTCAGGAAGAGAATTGAACCGGCTGTCAGCGAGCCCATTGGACAGGGGGCAAAGCTGTCTGCATTGTCGCCATACGAGCGAGGAGCAGAAATCAGGCCAGTCGGCCCATCCACCCCGCCACTCGATCGTGGCTGATGGATTTTTCAACCCTGTTTTCTCCTTGATTTTCCCCCTTGGCAATCAAGAGCCTCTCTATCTCGGTTTTAAATATTCTCAGTGACCTGGCCTCCACACGCTTCAGAGCAATGCGTTCCGCCACTGTCTGGCTAAAGGTTGGATTCCCTGCAATGTGGAAACAGGCCCTTCGGCCCAACAAATCCACACCGACCCTCCGAAGAGTAACCCACCCAGGCCCATTCCCCTACCCTATATTAACCCTTGACTAATGCACCTAACACTACGGGCAATTTAGCATGGCCAATCCACCCTTAACCTGCACGTCTTTGGACTGTGGGAGGAAACCGGAGCACCCGGAGGAAACCAACGCAGACACGGGGAGAACGTGCATTAGGTAGAAACAGTTGAGTCCGTGTAACCCCTAGGGAGGACCAGAACAGACCTGGATTTAATAGCGGGATAATGGAGTGGGAGAACTACCCTCCCTCAAAGTGCGCACTGTCAGGATCTGAGGAATCTCCCACCACCCCCCACCACCTTTGGATTTGCTTGCTAATTCGAATCATTGAATCCCCACGGTGCGGAGGTAGCGTATTCAGCCCATCATGTCAACGCCAACCCTCTGAACAGCATCCCACCCCTGACCCTGTAAGCCGACATTTCCCCACAGGGAGTTGTAAGGAGATTTGCGAATGAACCGGGAGACGCGCGGGAATTCCGAGAGGTCTGGCATTCAAGCCGCAACTCCCGTCAATAAGCGCATCGCTTTGGACCCCGTTTACCAGCCTCTGAGCGAAAGAACTGGAGATGATATCCCCCCCCCACCTTAAGAGCCGAAGACACACCAGTAGAAAGCGGGCTACGCCACCAGCGCTTCAGCGGGGGCTCACTGATGATGTTACCGAGGATGGTGACGAAACGTCTGAACACGAGCCTTCCAGCACAGTGAGCCAACTCGCAACCTGAGGGAGAAGGAGAGATTAGAATCCCTACAGTGTGGGAACAGGTCATTCGGCCCAACAAGTCCAGAGTGACCCTCTGAAGGGGAACCCACCCAGACCCGTTTCCCCCTACCCAATATTCACCCCTGACTAATGCACCAACACTACGGGCCGATTCACCTAGCTTGCGCATCATTGGACTGTGGGCGGAAACCCATGCAGACACGGGGAGAATGTGCAAACGCCACACAGACCGTCGCCCTCGAGGCCGGAATCGAACCTGGGACCCTGGTGCTGTGAGGCAGCAGTGCTAACCACTGAGCCACCGTGCCGCCCCTTAGTTTAGGGCTATGGACTGGTCAGACCAACGTGCTGCATGACTCTGTGACCCAGAGAACATTGAATCGAAGTGTTTTCCCGGTGTGGTTGTGCTCCAGATGGTTACAGGGGACAGGCTGGGTGGGGGGCAGGGGGGAAACTGGTGGCTTTGGGCCACCATTGACTGCAAATCCTATCGATCCAGCAGCTTGAGAAGAGACCAAGACGTTCCGCAGAGTTGAGGACAGAGGACTTTGCCGTGCGGGAACAGGGAGATAAAAACAGCTCCCAGAAGAAAGGGAAAAACGAGAATCGGTGAGGTCAAACTTTAAGGGCAGGTTCAAAGTCTTCCCCCTGGAACGCTAGATGTTTGAGAGTGGAGGGGAAACAAAGTGCCGGTGCTTTTTCAGCCAGTGGCCCGTTGCGTGAAGTTTTGCAGAACGATTCTGGGGCTGGCTTCAAGAAACATCGAGTACAGGAGTTGGGAGGTCATGCTGCGGCTGTACAGGACATTGGTTAGGCCACTGTTGGAATATTGTGTGCAATTCTGGTCTCCTTCCTATCAGAAAAATGTTGTGAAACTCGAAAGGGTTCAGGAAAGGTTTACAAGGATGTTGCCGAGGTTGGAGGGTTTGAGCTACAGGGAGAGGCTGAACAGGCTGGAGCTGTTTTCCCTGGAGCGTCGGAGGCTGAGGGGGTGACCTTATAGAGGTTCATACAGTCATGAGAGGGGCAGGGATAGGGTAAATAGGGTTGGGGTGAGGAAGGCTATGAAGACTGACTTAATCCAGTCACCATTGAACTATCGTGGGCGGCACGGTGGCTCAGTGGTTAGCACTGCTGCCTCACAGCGCCAGAGACCCGGGTTCAATTCCCGCCTCAGGCGACTGACTGTGTGGAGTTTGCACGTTCTCCCCGTGTCTGCGTGGGTTTCCTCCGGGTGCTCCGGTTTCCTCCCACAGTCCAAAGATGTGCAGGTCAGGTGAATTGGCCATGCTAAATTGCCCATATGGTTTAGGGATGTGTAGGTTAGGTGCATTAGTCAGGGGTAAATGTAAGGGAATGGGTCTGGGTGGGTTACTCTTCGGTGGGTCGGTGTGGACTGGTTGGGCCGAAGGGTCTGTTTCCACACTGTAGGGAATCTAATTCTAATACCTGCATCCACCACTTCCTCTGGCAGCACATTCCACACACAAGCCACCCTCTGTGTGAAAAAGCTGCCCCTCCTTTATATTCTCGCCTTAAGAATATGCCCCTCTTGTCTTGAAATCTCCCACCCCAGGGAAAAGACACCTGCCAGTCACCTTATCTGTACCCCTCGTGATTTTATAAACCTCTATAAGGTCACCCCCCCCCATCAACCTGCAGCACTTCACTTGTGAATATTAGATTGGGCTCCCTACAGTGTGGAAACAGGCCCTTTGGCCCAACAAGTCCACACTGACCCTCCACAGAGAAACCCACCCCCCTATATTTACCCTTGACTAATGTACCTAACACTATGGACAATTTAGCATGGCCAATCCACCCTAACCTGCACATCTTTGGTGGGAGGAAACCGGAGCACCCGGAGGAAACCCACACATACAAAGGGGAGGGGAATGTGCAAACTCCACACAGACAGTCGCCCGAGGCTGGAATCGAACCCGGGTCCCTGGCGCCGTGAGGCAGCAGTGCTAACCACTGAGCCGCCCATATTAAGTATGGTCTACATCCCATCTCCAAACCGAATTCCATTGACAAACTGGTCTGACAGCACGCAGGTGACTGTAGCAGGTCATTGTGCACTAGACTTACAAGTCACTCCTGATCCCTTCATTACTACATACAAGAGATTTGGTCTGGCCTGAATGTTAGCTGAAAAATCTCACCTCGATCCAGACCCGATCAGTTAAATACTTCACCTTTGGTATATGTTGGATGAGACACTTTGGAAAATGCTAACTTGGCGCGGTGGCTCAGTGGTTAACACTGCTGCCTCATGGCGCTGGCAACCCGGGTTCGATTCCACTCTCAGGCGGGTGTGTGTGTGTGCGCGCGTGCTAGGTGCTCCCACAAAGATATGCAGGTTAGATGGATTAGCCAGGATGTAAGGGGAAAGTCCTGGGGGCTGTTGCTGAGCAAGGAGATCTTGGAGTACAGGTTCATAGCTTCTTGAAAGCAGAGTTGGAGGTAGATAGGAGAGTGAAGAAGGCTTTTAGTATGCTTTCCTTTATTGGTCAGAGTATGGGAGGTCACGTTGCAGCTGTACAGGACATTGGTTAGGCCACTTTTGGAATATGGTTTGCAATTCTGGTCTCCCTCCTGTCAGAAGGATGTTGCAAAACTTGAAAGGGTTCAGAAAAGATTTACAAAGATATTGCCAGGGTTGGAGGGTTTGAGCTACAGGGAGAGGCTGAATAGGCTTGGTCTGTTTTCCCTAGCGTGTCGGAGGCTGAGGGGTGACCTTATAGAATTATGAGGGGCATGGATAGGGTAAATAGACAAAGTCTTTCCCCCTGGGGTGGCGGAGTCCAGAACTAGAGGGCGTAGGTTTTAGGTGAGCGGGGAAAGATTTAAAAAGGGACCTGAGGGGTAAGTTTTTCACACAGAAGGTGGTACGTGTATGGAATAAGCTGCCAGAGGAAGTGGTGGAAGCTGGTACAATTGCAACATTTAAGAAGCATTTAGATGGGGATATGAATAGGAAGGGTTTGGAGGGATATGGGCCGGTGCTGGCAGGTGGGACTAGATTGGGTTGGGATATCTGGACGGGTTGGACCGAAGGGTCTGTTTCCACGCTGAAACAATTCTATGCAATCAGGAAAAATCCAATAAGATTGAATCTTTCTGATTTGTGAAATGTTTATTCGTGAAACAGAACCTCACGAAAGGCTGTGAACGTTGTTCTGGAACCAAACACATTCCCTTTGGTTCCTCTGTTCCCCTGACCCTTGCATTGGGCAGAGCATCACTGAACCATGAGATTCACGGAATAGCAGTCCCTGGGCTGCCTCTGGTAGCCCATTCAATCGGAGGCACATTTCCCAGTCTCGTCATAGAGCTGTACAGCACAGAAACAGACCTTTCAGTCCAACCCGTGAGTCCAATGTTTAAGAAAAAAAAATCACATTTCATCTTGCTGAGGATTATAATCCGCAGGCTTGAACACGTTACGTCAATTCAGATCACTATTTCAATGAGCTCACGTTTCTTTTCATAATTACCACATCGTTGAACTTTACGTCAACTGCAGCTTTGACAGTGATTAGCTTCCATTTGCTGGCACTTGAGGTGGAGTACACCTACACGTCGCATTCTCCTCGAAGTTGGCCGCAAAGAATAAATGGGCTGAGGAAGGGCTTATGCCCGAAACGTCAATTCTCCTGTTCCTTGGATGCTGCCTGACCTGCTGCGCCTTTCCAGCAACACATTTCCAGCTCTGATCTCCAGCATCTGCAGTTCTCGCTTTCTCCGCAAAGAATAAATGGTTCCGTAGCCAAAAGCACTTTTTTTTTTCCAAAGGTTGATGTGTTAATAACATCTCAGGGATGATACTCGGTCCCACTTTGGAGCATTTAACCCAAGAAATGTAAATGCGGCACGGTGGCACAGTGGTTCGCACTGCTGCCTCACAGCGCCAGAGACCCGGGTTCAATTCCCGACTCAGGCGACTCTCTGTGTGGAGTTTGCACGTTCTCCCCGTGTCTGCGTGGGTTTCCTCCGGGTGCTCCGGTTTCCTCCCACAATCCAAAAATGTGCAGGGGTTAGGTGAATTGGCCATGCTAAATTACCCGTAGTGTTAGGTGAAGGGGTAAATGTAGGAGAATGGGTCTGGGTGGGTTACGCTTCGGCGGGTCGGTGTGGACTTGTTGGGCCGAAGGGCCTGTTTCCACACTGTAAGTAATCTAATCTAAAAAAAATAGATAACAGTAAGTGAAAAGTGTAGTCTTTTGGGGGTTTTTGTTATTTTTGTGAGATTAAATGAAGAACTGTGAAGTTTATTAGTGAATTATGATCAGAGTTTTTTTGAAATAAGTGCCTCACCGTGGAGTTCTGACTTTTTTCTCTCCCCCCCCCCCACCATTACAATTAATATATTACATGGAATATATTTGCAGATACATTCTATTTTGCTCAAACAAAATTCACAATTTGCAAGCAGTCGTCTTGTGTTTTCCCACTTCTTCCATTGGTGCAGTGACCGAAACGTTTTCCCAACTGAGGCGCTGTCCCGTTTACCCTCCCCTTACTTCAGCCTGGGCCCCTCCTCCCGACAGGATTTACTCCAGAGGGAGCGTGACGGGAATATGACATGGCGGAAGGGGTAGGAAGACGCAATGCGGACCGATTGCCATTGTCCCGGCTCACCCTGTAGAACCGAAGGACCTGGGCCGGTGGACAGAGACTGGCGAAGATGACGGGGCGTAGAGAAGATTGAGCACAGCAGATGGGGTCTTGGGCTTCAGGAATGGGAAGGATTAAGGGCAAAGGCAGAAACATCTGTGGAACCTTTCGGAAGTTCTTGCTACGGAGTGATAGCATTGCTCAGCGCGGAAACGGACCCTTCGGTCCAACTCATCCGTGCCAACCAGATATGCCAACCGAATCTAGTCCCATCTGCCAGCATTTAGCCCATATCCCTCTAAACCGTTCCTATTCACATACCCATCCAGATGCCTTTTAAATGTACCAGCCTCCGCCACGTCCTCTGGCAGCTCATTCCACTACCCTCTGTGTGAGAAGGTTTCCTCTTGGGTCCCTTTTTAAATCTTCCCCCACCCCCCCCCCCCAAACCTACGCCCTCTGACTTTGGATTGCTGTACCCTGAGAAAAAGACCATAAGACATAGGAGCGGAAGTAAGGCCATTCGGCCCATCGAGTCCACTCCGCCATTTAATCATGGTTGATGGGTATTTCAACTCCACTTACCCGCACTCTCCCCATCGCTCTTAATTCCTTGCGATACCAAGAATGTTTCAATCTCTGCCTCAAAGACATTTAATGACCCGGTCTCCACTGCGCTCCATGGCAATGAATTCCACAGGCCCACCACTCTCTGACTGAAGTAATGTCTCCTTATTTCCATTCTAAATTGACCCCCTCTAAATATCAGGCTGTGCCCATGGGTCCTAGTCTCCCAGCCTAATGGAAAAACACTTACCAGCATCCACGCTTTTTAAGCCATGCACTATCTTGTAAGTTTCTATTAGATTTCCCCTCAACCTTCTAAACTCTAATGAATATAATTCCAGGATCCTCAGCTGTTCATCGTCTGTTAGGCCTATGATACCAGCGATCATCGCGTGAATCTCCGCTGGACACGCTCCAGTGCCACTATGTCCTTACTGAGGTGTAGGGCCCAAAATTGGACACAGTATTCTAAATGGAGCCTGACCAGAGCTTTATAAAGTCTCAGTAGCACATCGCTGCTTTTACATTCCAACTCTCTTGAGATAAATGACAATATTATATTTGCTTTCTAAAGCACGGACTCAACCCGCAAGCCAACCTTTAGAGAATCCTGGACTAGCAGTCCCAGATCCCTTTGTACTTTGGCTTTATGAATTTTCTCACTGTTTAGAAAATAGTCCATGCTGTACTCTTTTTTTCTGAAGTGCAAGACCTCACATTTGCTTACATTGAATTTCATCAGCTATTTCCTGGACTACTCTCCTAAACTGTCCAAATCTTTCTGCAGCCTCCCCACCTCCTCAGAACTACCTGACTGTCTGCCTAACTCTGTATCATCAGCGAACTTCGTGGGAATGCCCCCAGTCCCTTTATCCAGATCATTAA
>NC_057756.1:10638654-10640462 GCF_004010195.1 Chiloscyllium plagiosum
GCACATCGCTGCTTTTACATTCCAACTCTCTTGAGATAAATTACAACATTATATTTGCTTTCTTAAGCACGGACTCAACCCGCAAGTCAACCTTTGGAGAATCCTAGACTAGCAGTCCCAGATCCCTTTGTACTTTGGCTTTATGAATTTTCTCACTGTTTAGAAAATAGTCCATGCTGTATTCTATTTTTCTGAAGTGCAAGACCTCACATTTGCTTACATTGAATTTCATCAGCTATTTCCTGGACCGCTCTCCTAAACTGTCCCCAGTCCCTTTATCCAGATCATTAATATATAAAGTGAACAGCTGCAGCCCCAACACTGAGCCCTGCGGGACACCACTTGTCACCAGCTGCCATTCCGAAAAAGAACCTTTTATCCCAACTCTCTGCCTTCTCTCAGGCAACCTATCCTCAATCCATGCCAGTAGCTCAACTCGAATACCATGGGCCCTCAGTTTACTCAGCAGCTCCTGTGTAGGTACCTGATCAAAGGCCTTTTAGCAGTCTATAACATCCACTGCGTTTGCCTTCTCTCTTTCGAACTGCAGGCTGAACTCTACCATATTATGATCGCTGCATCCTAAGTGTTCCCTTACTTTAAGATCTTTTATAAAGTCTGGCTCATGACATAGCACTAAGTCCAGAATAGCCTGCTCCCTTGTGGGCTCCATGACAAGCTGTTCCGGAAAGCCATCCTGTAAGCATTCCATGAATTCCCTCTCTTTGGATCCACTGTCAACATTACTCACCCAGTCCATTTGCATATTGAAGTCCCCCCATGATCACCGTGCCCTATCAATTTCCTGGTACATCTTGCGCCCCTGATCCTGGCCACTGCTGGGAGGTCTGTACATAACTCTCATTATGGTTTCTTTTTGCCTTTGTGGTTCCTCAACTCCACCCACACAGACTCCACATCATCTGACTCCATGACATTCAGTACCATAGATTTCATCTCATTCTTAACTAACAAGGCCACCCCACCCTCTCTGCCCACCTCCCTGTCTTTTCGATAAATTGTAAATCCTTGGATGTTTAACTGCCAGTCCTGAATCACGTCTCTGTGATGCCTACCACATCATAATCATTCATGATGATTTCTGCCGTTAATTCATCTACTTTGTTACGAATACCATGAGTAGTCGGATAAAGAGCCTTAATGCTAATTTTCTTATCCTCATGATTTCCATTGCCACGATCTTGGCTGTTCACTCTATCCAGCCCCCCCTAATGAATTACAAACCTCTTTGAGGTCACGGAATACAGACACTTTCATCCAACCGGTCTACGCTGACCATAACCCCAAGTTAGATCGCAAGTGGAGGATTGTGTCCAGTTCTGCGTCCATACCTTGCGAAGGATGTGACACCCTTTGAGAGGCTGCAGAACAAGGAATTTTAGCTGCAACCGTTAATGTGAAGAGTGTGGGGATATTCCCTTTGGAATGAAGAAGTTGCGGCTTCAATAAGACTTCCTTCCATTTGCTGACTAAACAAAGCCAGATAGCATTACAGACATAGAACATGGGACAATACATGTTGCGCCAACCTGTGAACTATTCTGAGCTCGTTCCCCCTACACCATCCCATCACCATCCATGTGCTTATCCAAGGATTGTTTAAATCTCCCTAATGTGGCTGAGTTGACTACCTTAGCAGGTAGGGCATTCCACGCCCTTACCACTCTCTGAGTAAAGAACCTGCCTCTGACACCTGTCTTAAATCTATCGCCCCCTCAATTTGTAGTTATGCCCCTCATACAAGCTGACATCATCATCCTAGGAAAAAGACTTTCACTGCCTACCCT
>NC_057756.1:10640797-10645570 GCF_004010195.1 Chiloscyllium plagiosum
GTGTCATCTGCAAATTTACTAATCCATCCGCCTATGCCTGCGTCTAAGTCACTTATAAAAATTACAAACAGCAGTGGTCCCAAAACAGATCCTTGTGGCGCACCACTAGTAACCGGACTCCAGGCTGAATATTTTCCATCAACCACCACTCGCTGCCTTCTTCCAGAAAGCCAGTTTCTAATCCAAACTGCGAAATCCCCCTCAGTCCCATGCCCCTGCCCAGAGTAGGTGACAGCATACAAACACACAGGGGAGGTGAATGGGCAAAACTGTGGCAAATGGAGCTCAATGCCAGCAAGTTGTGAGGTTATCCATGTTGTACAACACATATATAGCTCAGGGTACTTTCTGGATGGTATGATGTTAAATACAGTGCCTGGTTAAATACATATGTCCTGGTTGGTCAATGGGAGGAATGGATCCCACTTGGTGGCAGGGAGCAGTGGGGGAGAGAGGGGCTGGGATGAGGAGGGAGGTTATTTGAAATTGGAGAACTCAGTGTTGAGACCAAACATAAACTTGGGGAAGGTTCACCAACCATCTCAACTGCGTCCACACAGGCCGACCGGACCTCCCAGTCACCGCCCATTTTAATCCCCCTTCCCACTCCCTTTCTGACATGACCATCTTAGGCCTCCTCCGTTGCCAGAATGAACAACGCCGCAAGTCGGAGGAACACCACCTCATCTCGTGCCTGGGCAGCCTCCAGCCTGGAGGGCTCAACATTGAGTTTCCCAATTTCAAATAACTACCCTGCCCATCCCCCCTCCCTTCCACTGCTCCCTGCCGCCTGGCAGATCCATCCCTCCCATTGACCAACCAGGTCATACCCTCTACCTGTCTTCACCTCTTCCCCAGTCCCCCACCTTGCCTCTGCCATCCCCTTTATCTGCAGTTTCCCCTAAACCCACCCCCAGTCCCGAGGAAGAGTTACACCAGAAACGTTGACTTCTCCCTCTCCTGATGCTGCCTGGCTTCCATTATCTCATGGCCAGAGGGGCTGGGTGGGGTACTCCTATTCTTATCTGAAGTCTCTCATGTCTACGGGCCCAAACTGCTCACCTTCCCCTCAAAAGACAGTAACTTCTGCCCAGGATGTAGAGTAGTGATCCCTCACTGAACTGTTCCAATATGATTCTTTACCTCTATAAGAAAGGAGACTAAAATTGTCCTCAATACTCCAAATGTAGTCCTATCATTTTCCTAAACACCGTTGTAACAAAGCCTTCTTACTTCTCTGCTCCACCCCTCTTGAGGTAAGGACAACATTAAACTGGATTCCTCATTAGCTGTTTTTCACCCCTACTGACACATTGAGATTTCAGTGTGATCTCTCTGCATTGCAGCATTCTGCCACTGTGGGGCAGCACGGTGGCCCAGTGGTTAGCACTGCGGCCTCACAGAGCCAGGGACCCAGGTTCAATTCCAATCTCTCATGACTGCGGGGAATTTGCACATTCTCCCTGTGTCTGCATGGGTTTCCTCTCAGAGCCCAAAGATGTGCAGGGTAGGGTGGATTGTCTGTGCTAAATTGTCCCGCAGTGTTCAGGGTTGTGTAGTCAGGGTAAGGGGAATGGGTCATGGTGATTTACTCTTCGGAGGGTCAGTGTGGACTTTTTGAGCTAAAGGACCTGTTTCCAAACTCTCTTCATGTGCTTTCCGATACATCTGCTAACGTGGCCATCCTCACAAGTCGCACAGTAAAAGCCAACTTCCAATTTTGTTTTGTCCAGTCTTTTCACCTGTCGCTATCCTTTTGCAGACTCCTTGTCGTCTCCTCAGAACTGCTTTCCTCCTTGTATCTGAAACATCAGTAAATCTTTGACTGCAATCTTTTTGGGAAACCAAAAACGGTGCCATCGACTGGTACCCGTCTTTTCTCCCACGTCCAGCTCAAATCAATCAAGGGTGGCACGGTGGCTCAGTGGTGAGCACTGCTGCCTCACACCACCAGGGTCCCAGGTTCAGTTCCAGCCTCGGGTGACTGACTGTGTGGAGTTTGCACATTCTCCCCTCCCGTGTCTGCGTGGGTTTCCTCCCACAGTCCAAAGGTATACAGGTCAGGGTGGACTGGCCATGCTAAATTGCCCGTAGTGTTAGGTGCATCAGTCAGAGGGAGATGGGTCTTGGGTGGGTTACTCTTCGGAGGGTCGGTGTGGACTGGTTGGGCCGCTGTAGAGAATCTAAACTACAAAAACATTGAACGAGCAAAGCAAGATATTTTGTTGAAGTGGAAGGGAAATGCAAAGGACCGTGCAGACTGGCGATGAAACATCTCACGGACAGGAGTAGCTGAGACTCCAACAGCAGCTGGTTGAGGAATAGAAACTGGGAGCTGGAGTAGGCCCATTTAGCTCTCAGACATTCAAAATAATGGCTGCTGACCCTCAATGCCATATTCCAAGGTAAAATGCAGCAAACACCAGTGTGCAGTGATGCTGGTCCCTGGTTGCAAACTTTTTATTTCAAAATATACTTTATTCATAGAAATAAATCTTTGATACTTGTACAATTTGTCATGTCGTTCATAGATATATACATTGCATGTCTTAACATTACAAAGCACAGATTGAATGCCTGAGAGCTAAATGGGCAAGCTCAGTGTCTCGCCCTTTCCCTCCCCCTACCACAGCTCCGCGTGCACGTGCAGTCTCAGTGAGTCCCAGACTCAGCCTGAGGGCCTCGTCCACTTCCTGCTTGGAATGGTCCTCAGATCCTTGTGTCCTTGGGTAGGAAGAGGTGAGTGTGGATCTGTCAATCAGCATCAGTTCGACCCTTCAGGAGAAAGGGGAAGGGGATACTCAGTGCTGCATGGAGGGAGAGTGTGTAGGATGGGATTTTACAGATTTTGGGGAATGAGGGAGGAAGTGGATGTCCCAAACTAGAATTGCCTGTGCTGAATTATACTCGTGATGTGGAGGAGCCGGCGTTGGACTGGGGTGAACACAGTTAAAAAATCACACAACAACAGGTCCGACAGGTTTACCTGGAAGCACTAGCTTTCGGAGCGCTGCACCTTCAGCAGGTAGCTATTGATGAAGGAGCAGTGCTCCGAAAGCTAGTGCTTCCAGATAAACTTATTGGAACCTGGTGTTGTGTGACTTTTAACTAAATTGCACTGACGACGCTGACTTTTGCAATCTCCTTTTGCAGGACGTTAGAAAGGGAGGATTTGTGGACGGAGGGCTGACTGGGACACTTGATTCTTTGGAGATCTGAACGTGATCGGGCCTCTGAATCAGAAGACAAAAATGTTTCTCTGTTCTGGCTACCGCACCAAAGATTTCAAAACCGTTGAGGCGACTGGGAAGGCACTGGGGCACTGCCTGGAGTGAGCGTGTCCCAGTAGACTGACCGCGGAAGGAAGTTTGACCGGTTAAGCAGCCTGGGGAAAATGCATCTCGCCGAGGCGAGAGGCGTTCTGTGTGGAGGCAAGACCCTGACGCTGAACCTGGGAGAGACTCAGGATGGAGAAACCGTGGAATTGCAAGGATTGTGGGAAGGAATTCAGATTCCCATTTAAACTGGAGGTTTGCCGAATGCCTTCCCACCGGGGACCGGCCGTTCACCTCCTCGGAGTGCGGAAAGGGGTTCAGCCAGTTGTCCACCCGACTGTCCCACCAGTTCACCACCGAGAGAAACCCTTCAAGTGCACCGACTGTGGGGGTGGCTTCAAAAACCCTCAAGACGTGATGGTACACCGGTGGCTTCACACAAGGAGGGGCCGTTCGCCTGCTCTCAGTGCGCCAGGATAGTGTCCGGCCTGCGGAGACACCAGCTCGTCCACACCGGGGAGGGGCCGTTCGCCTGCTCTCAGTGCGCCAGGATAGTGTCCGGCCTGCGGAGACACCAGCTCGTCCTCACCGGGGAGAGGCCGTTCACCTGCTCTCAGTGCGCCAGGATAGTGTCCGGCCTGCGGAGACACCAGCTCGTCCACACCGGGGAGAGGCCGTTCACCTGTGCCGTGTGCGGGAAGGGCTTCGGCTGCTCGTCCACCCAGCAGCAACACCAGCTCGTCCACACCGGGGAGAGGCCGTTCACCTGTGCCGTGTGTGGGAAGGGCTTCGGTGAATCCTCGGGGCTGCTGACTCCGCCGCGTCCACACCGGGGAGAGGCTGTTCCCTTGCGCCGTGTGCGGGAAGGGCTTCGATGAATCCTCGGGACTGCTGACTCACCGCCGCGTCCACACCGGGGAGAGGCCGTTCCCTTGCGCCGTGTGCGGAAAAGGATTCACTCAGTCCTCCAGTCTGGTGAGACACCAGCAGGTTCGCAAGTGATCGATTGGATTCTGCTGGCCCTGCTGGTCTGAATCACGCCCAGGACTGAACCATCCTGACACGGAGTGGTGGCGGTGGGGGGGCGGTGGATTAGTTTCTGTTGGACTGGCCACTCTCACCCACTTCGCTTCCAGTGGGGCTGATGCTGTCTGAGCCCAGGACTCTACATTCCCACTGATAGGATGCACAAAAAAAACACATAAAGTCATACACCCTTCGGTCCGACCCGTCCATGCCGAGCAGATATCCCAACCCAATCTAGTCCCACCTGCCAGCACCCGGCCCATATCCCTCCAAACCCTTCCAATTCATATACCCATCCAAATGCCTCTTAAATGTTGCAATTGTACCAGCCTCCACCACTTCCTCTGGCAGCTCATTCCATACACCCACCACACTCTGCATGAAAAAGTTGCCCCTTAGGTCTCTTTTATATCTTTCCCCTCTCACCCTAAATCTATGCCCTCTAGTTCTGGACTCCCCCACCCCAGGGAAA
>NC_057756.1:10646963-10652467 GCF_004010195.1 Chiloscyllium plagiosum
CCTCGGATGCTGCCTGAACTGCTGTGCTCTTCCAGAACCACTAATCCAGAATCTGTACCCCACCACATCACTTTGCCCCACAATCGTGGTATCTGGCTGTGCACAAAGAGGAGTGGCTACAGTCTGCCCTGGGGCCCTGAAACACATGGTAAAGACTAAAATGACCAGAGCATTGAGAGCCCCACCACATTGTTTGCATATTCTATTGTTTTTACTCTGTTCCTGCCTTCCCTTGTTTTTTCTTAATAAAGCTGTGAAATGAACTCAGGCATCTCGATCCAAGATTCGGGATATTTTCACCACATCACAAGGCATCGACTCTAACTTCCCTTGTCCCTTCGCCTGCTGAGTCGCGCCTGAATCAACTCCTCAATTGGGAGGAAGGGGCGGAACCAGAGGACTGAGCAGCGGCCGGTCCGCCAACCAGAGTGAGTGAGGAGCGGGGCCAACGCATTCTCGGGGAGTGAACGCTTCAGGATTGGTCAGAAAGCCAACTATTTTGCAGGATTGATCATTCTCACTACATAGTGGAGCATTAAACCTCTCCCATGAATCAATGTGAGATTTTTAAGAAATAGTTGAGATGTAAATCTGATAACGTAAATTAGGGAGATTTAAACAATCCTTCGATAAACACATGGGTGATTTTGCAATAGTGTAGGGGACGAGTTGAGAATAATTCACAGGTCGGCGTGAATAATTCACAGAGGTAGGGAGGAGGGACTTGGAGGAGGGGCGTTGGAAATGTGATAGGTGGAAAGAGGTCAAGGTGAGGGTGATAGGTGGGAGTAGGATGGAGGCGGAGAGGTCAAGAAGAAGACATTTCCAACTCCCCTCCTCCAAGTCCCTCCTCCCTACCTTTTATCTTCTCCTGCTGAACACTCTCTGCTCATTCCTGAAGAAGGGCCTGTGCCCGAAACGTCGAATCTCCTGTTCCCTGGATGCTGCCTGACCTGCTGTGCTGTTCCAGCAATAAAGTTTCAACTTTGATCTCCAGCATCTGCAGACCTCACTTTCTCCTCAAATCCTCCAACCCTGGCAACATCCTTGTAAATCTTTTCTGAACCCTTTCAAATTTCACAACATCTTTCCGATAGGAAGGAGACCAGAATTGCACGTGATATTCATGAAGTAAATCCTGGCCTGGTTTGATCCTGGATGGAACATAGCATTTTATTTTCTTTCCCTACCTTTCAGGTCAATCTAAATTAGATAGAATTGTCTCTGTTCCATTGAGTCGACTTTTCCTTAAACATATTTCTGTTCATTACCTTGACCACTCATCGTGGGAGTCAATCCCACATTCTCACCCCTGGCTGGATAATGACGATTCTCCTGAAATCTCTATTCATCAGCTTCAAGACTTCCATCGCCCTGCAGTCTTGACTTTTCTAGAGAGAAGCTCGGCAGCTTTTCCTGAGGGTGACATGCTCTCAGCTCTGTTTTATCCTTGCGGCTGTGCGTGGCACCTTCTCCACTGTCTTTATTTGCTTTTTGGAGACTGTGGTTTGGAGATGCCGCTGTTGGACTGGGGTGGACACAGTTAAAAGTCACACAACGCCAGGTTATAGTCCGACAGGTTTATTTGGAAGCACTAGCTTTCAGAGCGCTGCTCCTTCGTCAGGTAACTGTGGAGCAGGATCATAAGACACGGAATTTATAGAAACTTTTTTAAAATTAGATTCCCTACAGTGTGGAAACAGGCCCTTTGACCCAACCAGTTCACACCAACCCTCCGGAGAGTAACCCACCCAGACTCACTTCCCTCTGACTAATGCACCTCACACTACGGGCAATTTAACATGGACAATCCACCCTGACCTGCACATCCCTGGGCATTATGGGTAATTTAGCATGGCCAATCCACCCTGACCATTATGGGTAATTTAGCATGGCCAACCCACCCTAACCTGCACATCTCTGGGCATTATGGGTAATTTAGCATGGCCAATCCACCCTGACCTGCTCATCCCTGGGCATTATGGGTAATTTAGCATGGCCAATCCACCTTAAGGTGTGAGAGGGAAACCAGAGCACCCGGAGGAAACCCACGCAGACAGTCGCCCAAGGCTGGAATCGAACCTGGGACCCTGGTGCTGTGAGGCAGCAGTGCTAACCACTGAGCCACCGTGCCGCCCTGCTTGATGTCTGTGTCGATATGTTCGATCTTCTTGGCGATCCTCTCCACTTTGAGCTGGCAGTTTGTGGTGTCGATGGTGGCCATGACTCGGAGATGCCGGTGTTGGACTGGGGTGTACAAAGTTAAAAGTCACACCACACCAGGTTATAGCCCAACAGGTTTAATTGGAAACACACTGGCTTTCGGAGCGACGCTCCTTCATCCAGCGTTTGTGGGGTATAAGATCGTAAGACACAGAATTTACGGCGCAAGTTTAGAAACTGCGACAAATATTTGGACCTCTCTTCCACAAGTATGTCGGTTGTTCACTTTTTAAGTCTCAGAAGAAGTTTTGTGAAACGAATTGATGAAGGGGTACGGACCAGAGGCGGGTACGTGGAGTTTGACCAACGATCAGCCCCGATTCCTGCTACTGTAGTTCAGCCAAAGGCTGGCCAGGCAGTCACCAGGAAGCTGGCTGAGGGCAGAGTGGTAGCACAGTGTTTACTTGGGCCGTGCTGAAGCCATTGACAAGGTAGACTAATGAGTTAGGTCACACGGGATTCAGGGTGAGCTTACCAATTGGCTGCAAGATTGGCTCAACTGTAGAGGACAGTGTGTGATGGTGGAGGGTTGCTGAAGGCCCAGAAGTGTTTCATGGGGATCGGTGCTGGCTCCACTTCCGTCTGTCAGTTCTAGCAATGACTTAGATGAGAAAGCATGGTGACTACGTGTGCAGGTGACACCAGTATTGGGGGTACAGTGGACAGTGAGGAGGGTTATCAAAGATTACGAGACGGCCTTGCTCAGTTGGGTCAATGGGCTGATGTGTAGCAGGTGGAGTTTAATTTGGGTAAATGCGAGATATTGCATTCTCCTAAAATAGACAAAGTGGAGACTTGCACAATTAAACGTAGGGCCCTGGGGAGTGTTCTGGAAAGAGACTGAGGGGTTTAGGTACATAATTCTTTGAAGTTTGTGTCACATGTAGACAGGGTGGTTAAGGAAGCCTTTAGCACCCTCGCTCAGACCTTTGAGTGTAGGAGTTGGGACGTTGCGTTGAGGTTGTACAGGGCGTCGGCGAGGCCTCTTCTGGGTGACTGTGCGCTGCTATAGGAAGGATATTAACCCAGAGAGGGTTCAGAAGAGATTTACCAGGATGTTGCCAGGAATGAAGGGTTTGAAGTTGTAAGGAGAAATGGGATTGAATTGAACTTATTGTCACGTGTACTGAGGCACACTGAAAAGCTTTGTCTTGCGAGCAACACAGGCAGATCACAGAGTTAAATAGCATAGATAAGTAAATAATAGGTAAACAGCGGCAAAAACCAAAACACAGGTACAGGCAAATATCTAGAGTTTGTGAATCCATTCAGTATTCCAACAACAGGAGGGTAGAAACTGTTTTGAAACCGGCTGGTGCGTGTGTTCAGGCGTCTATCCCTTCTCCCTGATGGTAGAGGTTGTAGAAAAACATTGCCAGGGTGGGATGGATCTTTGAGAATGCTGGCGGCCTTTCCTTGGCAGCGGGCCTGGTAGATGGATTCTGTAGATGGGAGGTTGGCCTTTGTGATTGTTCAGGCCAAGTTCACCACTATCTGTAACCGTCTCCGATCTTGTAAGGCTGGGACATTTTTTCCCTTGGAGCGCAGGGGGTTGAGAGGTGACCTTACAGAGGTTTATAAAGCCACGAGGGACATGGATAGGGTAAAAGGCAGATGTTTGTTTTCCCCTCGGGTGGGGGATTTCGAGACTAAGGCGGCATTTTATTGGAAGACGAGAGGAGAAAGATTTTAAAAAGGCACGAGGGGCAATTATTTTACACCGAGAGTGGTTCGTGTGTGGAATGAGCTTCCTGAGGAAGTGGTGGATGCCGGTATAGTTACAACATTTAAGCGAAATCTGGGTAAGTACATGGCCATGGCCAACCCACCCTAACCTGCACATCCCTGGGCACTATGGGTAATTTAACATGGCCAACCCACCCCAACCTGCACATCCCTGGGCACTATGGGTAATTTACCACGGCCAATCCACCCTAACTTGCACATCTTTGGAGTGTGGGAGGAAACTGGAGCACCCGGAGGAAACCCACACAGACACTGGTGGAAGAGATGGGGAGAATGTGAAATATCCAAACTGAGAGTCGCCCCGAGGCTGGGTTCAAACCCGGGTCCCTGGCACCGTGAGGCAGCGGTGCTGAGCAGTGAGCCACCATGCCACCCCCCCAAAAGGGGAGTCCTGTCACCGGCTCAGGAAGGGAGACACACACACAACAGGGAGGGAGGAGGGTCTTAGCCTGTGGGCTGCGCTCTCCGATGACGCTGTGTTTGTACATTTTTGTGGCTGAGGCCGAGGGCTCGGTTACTGGGAGAGGGTGGAGGGAGACCTGTCTTGTCCAGCTGCTATTGTGTGATTTGCAAAGGTGTACCTTCCGTAAATTGCTGCAGTCTCCGGATGCACTGCCTGTTCCGGGAAGCTACTGCAGCGCAGCATTCCCCCGTCTCCCCGTCTCCTCCCGGTGCGGTGTTCCCCCGTCTCCCCGTCTCCTCCCGGTGCGGTGTTCCCCCGTCTCCTCCCGGTGCGGTGTTCACCCGTCTCCTCCCGGTGCAGCGTTCCTCCGTCTCCTCCCGGTGCGGCGTTCCCCCGTCTCCTCCCGGTGCGGTGTTCCCCCGTCTCCCCGTCTCCTCCCGGTGCAGCGTTCCCCCGTCTCCTCCCGGTGCGGTGTTCCCCAGTCTCCTCCCGGTGCGGTGTTCCCCCGTCTCCTCCCGGTGCGGTGTTCCCCCGTCTCCTCCCGGTGCGGTGTTCCCCCGTCTCCCCGTCTCCTCCCGGTGCGGTGTTCCCCAGTCTCCTCCCGGTGCGGTGTTCCCCCGTCTCCCCGTCACCTCCCGGTGCGGTGATCCACAGTCTCCTCCCGGAGCGGTGTTCCCCCGTCTCCTCCCGGTGCGGTGTTCCCCCGTCTCCTCCCGGTGCGGTGTTCCCCCGTCTCCCCGTCTCCTCCTGGTGCGGTGTTCCCCCGTCTCCTCCCGGTGCGGTGTTCCCCCGTCTCCTCCCGGTGCGGTGTTCCCCCGTCTCCTCCCGGAGCGGCGTTCCCCAGTCTCCTCCCGGTGCGGTGTTCCCCCGTCTCCTCCCGGAGCGGTGTTCCCCCGTCTCCTCCCGGTGCGGTGTTCCCCAGTCTCCTCCCGGTGCAGCATTCCCCCGTCTCCTCACGGTGCGGTGTTCCACCGTCTCATCCCGGTCCGGTGTTCCCCAGTCTCCCCGTCTCCTCCCGGTGCAGCATTCCCCCGTCTCCTCCCGGTGCAGCATTCCCCCGTCTCCTCCCGGTGCGGTGTTCCCTCGCCTCCTCCCGGTGCGGTGTTCCCCCGACTCCTCCCGGTGCGGTGTT
>NC_057756.1:10653564-10655033 GCF_004010195.1 Chiloscyllium plagiosum
GTGCGGTGTTCCCCCGTCTCCTCCCGGTGCGGTGTTCCCCCGTCGCCTCCCGGTGCGGTGTTCCCCCGTCTCCTCGCGGTGCGGTGTTCCACCGTCTCCTCCCGGTGCGGTGTTCCCCCGTCTCCTCCCGGTGAGGTGTTCCCCCGTCTCCTCCCGGTGCGCTGATCCCCCGTCTCCTCCCGGTGCGCTGTTCCCCCGTCTTCTCCCGGAGCGGTGTTCCCCCGTCTCCTCCCAGTGCGGTGTTCCCCCGTCTCCTCCCGGTGCGGTGTTCCCCCGTCTCCTCCCGGTGCGGTGTTCCCTTGTCTCCCCGTCTCCTCCCGGTGCAGCCTTCCTCCGTCTCCTCCCGGTGCGGTGTTCCCCCGCCTCCTCCCGGTGCGGTGTTCCCCCGTCTCCTCCCGGTGCGATGTTCCCCCGTCTCCTCCCGGTGCGATGTTCCCCCGTCTCCTCCCGGTGCGGTGTTCCCCTGTCTCCTGCCGGTGCGGTGTTCCCCCGTCTCCTCCCCGTGCGGCGTTCCCCCGCCTCCTCCCGGTGCGGTGTTCCCCCGTCTCCTCCCGGTGCGCTGTTCCCCCGTCTCCTCCCGGAGCGGTGTTCCCCCGTTTCCTCCCAGTGCGCTGTTCCCCCGTCTCCTCCCGGTGCGGTGTTCCCTCGTCTCCTCCCGGTGCGGTGTTCCCCCGTCTCCTCCCGGTGCGGTGTTCCATCGTCTCCTCCCGGTGCGGTGTTCCCCCGTCTCCTCCCGGTGCGGTGTTCCCCCATCTCCTCCCAGTGCGGTGTTCCCCCGTCTCCTCCCGGTGCGGTGTTCCCCCGTCTCCTCCCGGAGCGGTGTTCCCCCGTCTCCCCGTCTCCTCCCGGTGCAGTGTTCCCCCGTCTCCTCCCGGTGCGGTGTTCCCCCGTCTCCCCGTCTCCTCCCGGTGCGGTGTTCCCCCGTCTTCTCCCGGTGCGGTGTTCCCCCGTCTCCTCCCGGAGCGGTGTTCCCCAGTCTCCCCGTCTCCTCCCGGTGCGGTGTTCCATCGTCTCCTCCCGGTGCGGTGTTCCCCCGTCTCCTCCCGGAGCGGTGTTCCCCAGTCTCCCCGTCTCCTCCCGGTGCGGTGTTCCATCGTCTCCTCCCGGTGCGGTGTTCCCCCGTCTCCTCCCGGAGCGGTGTTCCCCAGTCTCCCCGTCTCCTCCCGGTGCGGTGTTCCATCGTCTCCTCCCGGTGCGGTGTTCCCCCGTCTCCTCCCGGAGCGGTGTTCCCCAGTCTCCCCGTCTCCTCCCGGTGCGGTGTTCCATCGTCTCCTCCCGGTGCGGTGTTCCCCCGTCTCCTCCCGGAGCGGTGTTCCCCAGTCTCCCCCCCCCCGGTGGGTGTTTCCCCGTCTCCCCGTCTCCTCCCGGTGCGGTGCTCCCCCGTCTCCTCCCGGTGCGGTGTTCCCCCGTCTCCTCCCGGTGCGGTGTTCCCCCGCCTCCTCCCGGTGCGGTGTTCCCCAGTCTCCCCG
>NC_057756.1:10655533-10706370 GCF_004010195.1 Chiloscyllium plagiosum
GCAACACATTTTCAGCAACTGTTATATCGACACTGGCTCATTGCTTGATAAGCAACAACATCAGAGATGAAATGATTCCAAATGTGTAAATACCTGAATTTATTATCTTGATAATGCCTGTGGTTCAGGGAACGTGATAAATTTAACTGTGAAATGAAATGGCCCGAGACAATCATTTTATTTCATTGCATTAAGGATCAGATGGCACATGTTCCCCATTACTCTCTGGCTCTTCATCTTTGACCCTGAATGAGGGAAGCGTAGAGAGAGAGAGAGAGAGAGAGAGAGAGAGAGAGAAAGTGAAAAAGAGAGGGAGAGAGAAGCAAGTGAGGGATGAAAGAGAGATAGTGATGGGGAGAGACACGTGATCTACAGATGCTGCATAGTCAATATTGGAGTGCTCAATGAATGGAAGAATACGAGGATGCTTCAAGGAACAGCGGGATCTCGGGGAGTTTGTCCGAAGTTCCCTGAAAGCAGCAGGCAGGGCAGATCAATAGGATAGCTAAGGGATCAGTGCTGGGACCACATTTGTTTGCAATATACATCAATGGCTTGGATTCGAGAAGCGAAAGAACTCCAGACAAATTTGTAGATGGTACAAAACTACGTTGATAGGCAACTGCTGGGGATGACACAAAGAGTCTGTGAGGGGTATAAACAGGTTACATGAGTGGACAAGCACTTGTCAATTAGAATATTACGTGGGAAAGTATGAGGTTATACACTTTCGCAGGAAGAACAACGGAGCAGAATAGAATGACTTGAAGAGACATGCTGATGAAATCATCCAATTATCCTCGACTTGGGCCTGAGGATACAGAGGTCTCAGGTTCTGTCTTGCAAGACGTTCTGATGAAATCTTTGTCCCTGAATAGCCGAATACTTGCCCAGAGATTTTTGTGTCTGTGAATGTAACAGATTAATGTAATTTCGATTCTGGTGGATTCTTCAATACCACATTTCCCATGTATAGTTCTTATGCTTCGTGGGATCACATAACCATTGCCACTTCAGGCGCAAATACCTTGCTGAAGGCAAAATGCAGTAACACAAAAGTAACACAGGCCGTTTGCAAGGAAAATCAACTGGACGTCAAAGAATTTGGATATTCAGCGCTATCAATTTCTGTGAATAAAGCACACAGTTTATTTCTGCTTACAATATAGCTTCTTTCAAACTAATGCAAATTTCTAATCATTAACTTGCCAATACAGTCCTGCATTGAAGCAATGAACAAACTTTTTCTTTCTTCCCATCGAACAATAGGACTGTCAGGATACTGTTCTGATTTTGTTAATGAATGGCAATTTAATGTTCCTGATAGCATGGCTATTAAGCTCTTCTGAAAATAAATATAGATACCAAAACACTACAAGGTTATATTGATGATAGCATGCCTTACCTGTCTCCTGTGAATGGTTTTTCCGTTCCCCATTTTCAATACAGTAGGGAGGTAGAGAGAACCCTGTGAGGCATCATCATTCCTTCTTTGGTTCAAACATCAGCTCGTGGCTGGGAAAGTAGTAAGAATGAGAAGAAATTGATAAACAATACATGTTAAACTTTTTAAAGATGAAAGCAAAGATCTCTGACAAGAAATATGAGACAGCCAATTATAGTTTTACTAAATTAAAACTTGAAAAAAGTATGTTGTTTTACTTTCAGCTCAGATGACAAATGATTGCAAGAAGAGATATCTGAAATGACTACTTGCCAACAGTAAAGGAGTTTCCACAGAATTATTACATCCAGGTTCGCTATTAATGCACAAAAAGATCCAGAAAAGGTCTTGGAAGCTTTTGAAGACTAGATTTAGTTGTGTGATGTGGGCATCATTGGTTGGGGCAGTATTTATTACCCATCTGGTTGCCACTTGGGAAAGTGGTGGTAAGCTGCCTTCTTGAACTGATGCAGTCCTTATGCTGTAGATACATCTGGAGAAAATTCCAGGATTCTGACCGAGCAACACTGAAGGAAGGGCGATATATTTTCAATTAAAGATGGTGAGTTGTTTGGAGGGAAACTTGCATGTGGTGTTGTTCCCATGTATCTGCCTCACCGTCCTTCCAAATGGAAGTGGTCATGGGATGAGCTGTCTGAGGATCTTTGGTGACTTTCTGCAGATGCAGTACATCGTATAGACAGTGCTCACTACTGCCGTCAGTGGTTGAGGAACTGGAGGTTTCTGAAATGTGGTGCTCATCAAGCAGGTTGTTTGGAGAAGAATAAATTTCAAGATTAATGAAGAAGGAACATCTTACCACTGCAAATAGAAAATATATTTCACAGAGGTTTACTGGGGAAAATATATGGTTTAGAAATTAGAAATGAAAAAGGAAAGATCACCTTGATGGGATTGTACTATAGGCCTCCCGATAGTCAGAGAGAGATTGAGAAACAAATATGTTGGGACATCGCAGATATATGTAAGCAGAATAAGATTGTAATAATGGGGGATTTAAATTTTCCAAACATTGACTGGGACTACAATAGTGTTAAAGGTTTGGATGATGAGAAAATGTGTTCATGACAATATGTTGATGATCCTTCGAAAGAAGCAGAGAAACCAGACCTTCTTTCAAGTAATAAGTCAGGGCAGGTGATAGAAGTAAAAGTGAGGGAATGCTATGGGTCCAGCGATCATAGTTCTATTAGGATCAAAATGGCTATGGAAAAGTAGAAGCCTTCCATAAAAGTTAAAGTTTTTAATTGGAGTAAGGCACATTTTAATTGTGAGACAAAAGCTTTCAAAAGGTGATTGGAGTAGACTGTTTATAGATAAAAGTTCGTCCGACGAGTGGGAGACTTTCAGGAGTGCGAGACAAGAGTTCGGAGGTAAGATGTTCCTGTTAGAGTGAAGGGTAAGGCTGGTCAGATTAATGTATAATGGATAAATAAAGATATGTGGTCCTAGTCAAGAACAAAAGAGAATCTCATTTTAGATGTGTACGTGTTTGTTCAATTCAATTTCTTAATCAATATAATGAGAGTTGGGAATTCTTAAGAAAGAAATCAGGAAGGCAAAGAGGGGATATGAGATAGCATTGGCAGATAAGGTTATGCATAATCCAAAGATGTTCTACAAATGCATGAAGTGCAAGAAGTTAAGTGGAAAGGGGGTAGGGATCCTTAAAGATCGAGGAGGCCATTTTTGTGTTGAACCACAGGAGATGGAAGCGATACTAAATGAATGTTTAACATCAGTGTTTACTGTGGAAAAAGAAATGGTGGCTAGAGAACACATAAAATTAAATTTTAGTGTTTAAATTACATTTCAGATTACTGAACAGGACGTTCGGAAGATCTCAGAGAATATAAAGGGACATAAACCTCCGTGATTTGATCTAATATATCCCAGAACGTGGTGGTATGTAAGGGAGGAAATTACAGGACCCCAAGCAGAAATATTAGGATCAAATATACATACGGGTGAGGTGCCTGATAACCGTAAGGTGGTTAATGTTGTATTTTTATCTCAGAAAGGTTGTAAGGGGAAATTGGGAATGTATAGGTCTGTGAGAGTGACTTCGATTGCGTGTAAATATTTAGAGGTTATTTTAAAAGACAGGATTTACGGAAATTTAGGGAGGCAAACATAAATTAGGGATAGTCAGCAGGGATTTTTAAAAGGAAAATTACATCTCACAATTTTGGTTTTTTTTGAGCTTTTTGAAAAAGTTACCAAAGAAGATTGATGAAGGCAGAGCCGTAGACGTTGCTTCTGTAAAGCCTTTGAAAAGCTTCTGGATGGTAGACTAAATGAAATAAATTGTCATATGGGATTCATGGCTTAATGGCAGGAGACAGAGAGTGGTTGTGGAAGGTTGTTTGTTGGACTGGAAGCCAGTGACCAGTGGTTTTCCACAGGGATTTGATCTGGGTAGTGCTTTGTTTGTCATTTATATTAAATTAGATTGCTTACAGTGTGGAAACAGGCCCTTCGGCCCAACAAGTCAAAACTGACCCGCCGAGCCACAACCCACCCAGACCCATTCCCGTACATTTACCCCTTCACCTAACACTCTGGGCAATTCACCTAATCTGCACATTTTTGGATTGTGGGAGGAAACTGGAGTACCCGGAGGAAACCCACGCAGACACGGAGAGAATGTGCAAACTCCACACAGTCAGCCGAGGTGTTAATTGAACCCGGGTCTCTGGCGCTGCGAGGCAGCAGTGCTAACCACTGTGCCACCATGCCGCCCACGATTTGGCTCAGAATACAAAAGCATGTGGTAATGAGTTTGTGGACAGCATCAAATTTGGTGGCATAGTAGACAGTAAAGAAAGTTTTCTAATATTACAAAGGAATCTTGGTCAAATGGGTCAATCAGCTGAAAAATAGCAGATGGAGTTCAATCTGGATAAACGTGAGGCATTGTATTCTAGTACAATAAACAAGGTTAGGGCTTATACAATTAATAGTAGGGACTTGGGTAGTGTTGTATACAACAGAGGGATCCATGGTGCAGCTATATAATTCATTGAAGTTTACATCACACAATTTTGTTTACATCTGGACGTGGTTTGTTCAGAAGGCATTTAACATGTTTGCCTTCTTTGTTCAGTTCTTTGAGTAAAGGAGTTGAAAAGTCTTTTTTGAGATTGAACAGGAAATTAGTGAGGCCTCCTCGGGAATATCGTGTCTAGAGAGCAAAGAGGGACCTTAAAACGGCTTTGGCAATTTGGATTAAAGAGAGTCCCAAGGCATTCCATGATACATTAAAAATCAGAGGATAACTCGGGAGAATGTAGAACCATTTAAGGATAAAGGACGCAACTTGTGCTTAGCAGAGGATGTGGGTGAGATCCTAAATCACTACTTTGCATCAATATTCACCCAGGAAAAGCATATGGAAGATAGTGAGATTTGTGTGGAGCATGCTGATGTACTGGGGCGTTTTTGAGTTCACGTAAGAAGTAAGGGATTGCTCGAAGATAATTAGCGTGGAGAAATCCTGAGGACCCAATTGTAGAGAGAGAGGCAAGAGAGGTGATTCCTGGGGTGTTGAACATAATCTTTGTATCCTCACTAGCCCCTGGAGAGGTCCCGGAGGACTGGAAATCAGCTAATGTTGATCCTCTGTTTAAGAAGAAAAATAGGGACAATCCAGGAATCTATAGACCAGTGAGTCTCACGTCAGTGATTGGGAAGCTATTGGAGAAAAGTCTTCGAGATAGGATTTAAGCACATTTGGAAAAGCATGGCCTAATTAGGAACAGTCAGCATGGCTTTGCGCAAGGTCTTACTAACGTGATTGAACTTTTCAGGGAGTTGAGGAAGGTGATCAGTAAGGGTAGAGTAGTGGATATATTCTTGATGGATTTTAGTAAGGATTGCAATAAGGTACCTCATGGTAGGTTTATCAAAAAGATTAAGATGTGTTTGATCCAAAGTGACTTGGCCATGGGAATTCAGAGTTGGCTTGCTTATAGAGGCAGAGGGCTTCCTGATAAGGGCTCCTGCCCAAAACGTCGGTTTTCCGGCTCCATGGATCCTGCCTGACCTACTGTGTTTTTCCAGCACCACTCTAATCTTTACAAACTGAATAAAGTCATGTTTAAAAATAAGCAAATATCGTTTTCCCTCTTGTTGCCTTCAGAGACAGGGATGCAGACTGACAATCACAAACTCATACAGGTACATATCTGTGGTTCCTTGCTTTGTAAGAATTACAAATGAATTTGTCTTTGGCATCACGCCATCACTGTCCCCTGCTCCCACCCTCTCAGACATTCTGAGCGGTATGCAATCTCAAAAACTCCTGGTTTCACTCTACTTCCAGCTTCCTTCAGTTGTGATGAAAGGTCATCACCTTGAGCCTTTCATTGTGTTTATTTGCACCTATTCCCACTGACCTGCTGACTATATTCAGCTATTTGTATGGTCACTGACAGGCAGTGTCCCCTGAGGAGAGTTCTGATATGTGCCATTCAGGACACGTCTTTAAACAGCAGAGTAACTGAGAACCCTCCACCTAGGAAATGTGATGCAGATAAACAGGGTTAAGCGGTGATTTTGCATATCAAAAGGTTCACTGATATATCCTGAGCAATTTGCTGATGTGGGACATTCTAACAAGTTCGAGGAATACAGAGGGTGAGCGAGTGTTCCAAACGAATGGGTACCCACTGAACACAGTACACCAATTTCTCAGCAACAATCCCAAAACAAACAAAAAAAACAGGTCCAGAAAACCTAGCCACTCTCCCCTACATTAAGACATCTCGGGAATGACTGCCAGACTACTCATACCCCTTGGCATCATGGTAGCCCACAAACCCACCAACACAATAAAACAGCAGCGAATGAACTTGAAAGACCCTATGCTAATAATGAGCAAAACTAACGTCATTTACAAAATACTGTGCAAGGTCTGTAACAAAAAATACATTGGATAAACAGGCAGAAAAATAGCCACCAGGATACATGAACACAAACTAGCCACAAAACTACATGACCCTCTCTCACTAGTGTCCTCACATACAGATCAGGAAGGACACCACTTCGACTGGAACAATGCAGCCATCCTAGGACAAGCCAAACAAAGACATGCACAAGAATTCTGAGAAGCAATGCATTCCAACCTGAACTCTATCAACAAACACATCGAGTTAGACCCCATCTACCTCCCCCTGAGAAAAGGAACAGGAAATTAGTTCACCACAGGAAATAACATCATCAAAGGAAATGACATTACTAACCCAAAGAAATAAATATGAAGCAGGAAGTTACAGAATTGCTACACCTGAGGTCCACTGAAGATGTTAACTAGTACGGTAATGAAACATCTGGAAATGAACCTTTCAGATCAGCGAGCAAACCTACATCCAAAACAAAGTGTGAGTTGTATGTTTTCTCAGCTATTTCTCAAATGCTTATTGCCGTTGAAAGATTTTGTCTGATACCTCATTTATCTGACTCAGCTTCATTTTCTGAAATAGTTCCTGTTGGTCAGTTGTCCATCTGTATTGCATCCTGCAGATTGAACTGCAGTGAAATGAGAATCTGTTCGAATAGATTCCGCCTGATCAGGCAGCATCTGTGTCGAAAGGAACAGAGTTAATGCTTGGAGACTGTAAGCTTTCAATAGAATAAGGAACACTTAGAGATGTAACAGGATTGACGAAGGGCTGGGTGTGAAAATGTCAAAAGGAAGGTCTGTGATCGGGGTGGAGACGGGGGAATTGACTGACAGAAGAGTGAGTCTTCCTGGGTCAAAGAGATTGGTGATGGGGCAAGAAAAGGTACAGAGAAACTGAGGATGTTCCTAGGGCAGATGGGCTGCTGACTGAAGGGAACCTAACATAAACAATTGGAGACAAGACGTTGCTGTCAGAGTTGTTGAACCCAGTTTTGATCAAGAAGTTGTAAAATCGCAAGGTGAGGGACTTTTTTCTGAAATTTACTTTGAGCAACACTAGAACAGTGCAGTATATCAAGATCAGAAATGTCAGCATGAGAGCAAGGTGGAGAATTAAAATGACAGGCCATTTTCGAATCGTCTCTTCCCACTGATGAAGAGCTAATATTGTCCAGATATAACAGCAATTCGGGGTGATTCTGTGACTCAGTGGTTAGCATTGCTGCCTCACGGAGCAAAGGTCCTGAATTCAATTCCAATGCTGGGATACTGTCTGTGTGGAGTTTGCACAGTCTCCCAGTGTCTGCGTAGGTTTTCTCTGTGTGCCCCGGTTTCCTCTCATTGTCTAAAGATATGCAGGTTAGGTGGATTAGCCACAGTTGAATGTTCAAGAATGTGCAGACGAAGGTCTGTGTGGACTCGATGGACCAAATGACCTCTTTCTTCACTGTAGGGAATCTATGATTACATGCGTAATGGAAGAAGTAGTAGACCAGGAATTTAGAGCCTAATCAGGGTAACCACTGTGATGGGGAAGTTATCAGAAATAATATGCGTCAAATCGCACTTTAAGCAATGATAGCAGCAACAAAATATGAAGGGAAGGTTGTGTTTGACAAACGTGAGGAGGAACCCAAAATTGTTGATGCATTTGATTTAATCTACATGGGTTTTAGCAAACTTCTGATAAATTCCTTCATTGAATCAACACCCAAAATATGCAAGGCAAAATGACAAAATAGGTGGTGAGGCAGGAAACAGAGGAAGATGGTCGAAAGATGTTTCTATGACATGAAGTCTGCTTTCAGTGGGATTGTACAGAGCGTGATGCAGAGGCCCTTGCTATTTATGGTAGATTTTCAGGATTTGGAAATAAGTCAGCTGATATGATCAAGAAGTTTGCATATGAGATAAAAAATGGGCGGACGTTCATGAGTGAGAGGGAGGATGTAAACTGGAAGAGATTATGAACAGATTGGTCAGCTCTGCAGTGCAATGGTAAATGGAATTCAACTTGGTAAATAGTGCGAGGGTATATACTTGGGGAAGGCTAACAAGGATGACACATGAACAATATGACCATAGAAAGTAGTGAAGGTCAGTTGGTATTGTAAGAAACAAACTCAAAATTTTAGACGAGACCAACAAATCTGGAAACAAGACAATTTATTACGGACTTGCAAGTACGGGCTGCAACTGCACAAAGCAATTGAGCGAATTAGACTCGGGTTAGTTTACAATTATACCTTTGAGCTGAGTGAAGTCATCTCTCCAGACTCCTAATTGCCCAATCTCTCTTACTAGGCTATACAACTGCCCATCCTCGCTCCACCCTTGTTACTTCCCCTTCCCCATGTTGGCAATCTTCCTCCTTGTTAGTGCTGACATTTTCATTATTTTGTCGATAGTACATCAAGATATAATTTAACATTTTGTATCAATACTGCTGGTACATTCCATTCTCCGTACACTTCATCAATTTTGTATCATTTTTGTACAGCTCAGGCATTTTAGTTATCTCAGTTTTTTTTGCTGAAAACTTATTTTAAAAAAGTTAACTTGACGCCAGAATTAGTATTAAATTAACCATAATTAAAAGTAAACATGCGCTTCCCTAAGTACCTGCAGAGTTAATAGTTTTTCTGCTGGAACCCTTTTCTTCATGTTTCTATATAGCTGCAAAAACAACATTTCCTTTCATTTCTAACAACTCCCCCATTTCTTTTATTTTACTATTTGTTGTTTTTGCAATTTCTATTCTCTGTCCTCTTTTCACCCTAAGGTGTAGAGGTTCACAACCTTACCGTTCCTGCTTTCTTAAGTCTGCCTCTTTTTCAAACTCTATGAGTAATCTATTACTCTCTCTTTCTTGTGTGTTTAATGTTGTCATGATCATCATTGATTGTTGACCTCCCAAGGACATTATCGACTTACTCATTACCCACTTTAAGATGTTAAATCCTATAATTAGTCCTATTATTATTAGTAAGACATAAATGCCTAAATTAGCGAACCATTTTCCACAACTAGTCAGTTCCCAATCACCCCATTCCCATCTCTAATCTTTTCGAAGTTTATTCTCAATTTCTTTTATATTCTTTATCTTTTTCTTTACTATTTCTGCCTTATCTTCTACTAGGGAAATGTCGTCTGCGATGAGGGTGCAACATTCCTTACCAATAGCTGCACAGGTTCCCCCTTTTTCGGCCAAGAGATAATCTAGAACGATTCGATTTTGTAAAGCTGTTAATCTGTGGCAATCATTTCGGTGGTTATGGCCGATATTTGGGTCTGAGTTTCTTCCATTGCATCGGAAGTATTATTAATTAATTTCTCAAGGGCAGCCGCCAGTTTTTGTATCTCTCCCCCTGCCCTTGCAGTACTGAGGCTTGGGAATAAAGTCCACAACAGACGGTCAGAGACCTCTCGGGTCTTACGTTTTACTCCCTCTTCATTTCTCAGGTTGTGTTCATGTTTTCTAATCGGAGGTGAGGAATTATATAAGCAAGATAACAGCAGCCACTCCAGCTTTTCTTGTTTTGAGGCAATGACTTATCAATTTCAAAACATGCATTTCTTCCTATACATTCGGTTATTTGAATGTATTTCTCTCCGGGAATAAATGGATAGGCCTTCCAGCCGCATACCCAATATGTTCCATTCAATATTTGGGGAACGGTCTTGGCCGTGGCTGGTGGAGACATAAGATGATTTTCCTAATTGGAAGGGTTCAGCATTATTCTGATTACAAAAGCAGGTTGTATTCACTGCTCCTTTTGGTGGGGTAATTATAAAGCCATCGATAATACCCTTGGTTCTCAGAGCTGGTCTAGGGAATCATACTGCAAAGTTATATTTACCCTTTTCATGACTCCACATTGTGTTATTTGTGCCTGAATCAAATTGTTGTACATCATACACTTCCTTTTTGGTAAGTGGTATTACCGAAGTGGGGATTCCAGATTCACCATCGTGTGGGATCTCTGCACAGACCCAACAATTAGTATGTCATTTTTGTTCAGCATAATTTTGGCATAGTGTCGTAAAGTGATTTCTCCCGTTTCCTCGAATAGTTAGTATTACTATTGTTATAATATTATACCAATACCCACCCATTTCTAACAACTATCTGCCTTCCTCTCTATCTGTCTTATTTCTTTAGGCGCCAGGAAGAAGTGAATCACACAGCCTTACAATCAATAACAATATATCTGCAAATTTTAAAAGAGTATTTTGTCTCAATTTATTCTTTCTTTCTCAAATTAATTTTCAGAGGATTTTCTGTAGAATGGGCGTGCCACTCCGCCCCTGGGGCGTTCACAGGACCTTTGACACGAGTGTGATGGCTCCACACTTTCTCAGCAGTCCGAACAGCTGTTTCGGTGGTTAGAAGAGTTAGGAACGGTCCCTCCCAACTTGGGTGTAGTTTGGTATCCTTCCAGGTTTTAATCAAGACCCAATCACCTGGTCGTATACGGTGTACTGCAAACTCTAGTGGTGGTGTTTGTCCAAATAAGCCTTTGTTCCCAAGAACAGATAATGAAGAACCAAGTGCCATAATATAATTTTTCAAAAATTTATCATTAAACTCGGCTGTGGGTACCTCTCCTTCCCCTCCTGGAAATGGTAGTCCAAACATCATTTCATAAGGGGGAAGACCAATATCGCGCATCGGGGCAGTTCGGACGCATAGTACAACAGGCAAACATTTGGTCCACGGCAATCGAGTCTCTATGACTAATTTAGATAATTGTTTTTTTCAAATTCTGATTCATGCGTTCCACACGTCTGGAGGAGGTTGGGTGCCAAGGGGTGTGAAATTCCCAAGAGATTTCTAATCCTGCCATTATTCCTTGTAGGATACTGGAAGGAAAATGGCTACCTTGATCTGAATCTATATTTTCCACTATTCCATATCTTGGAATAATATGTTCGAGAAGTGTTTTTACCACTCCTTTTGAGGTGGCTGATGACATTGGGAATGCTTCTACCCACCCTGTTAAATGGTCTACTAAGACCGACAGGTATTTCTGCTTTCCTACTGGGGGTAGTTCAGAGTAGTCTACTTGTATACTTTGGAAGGGTCTGACCCCTGGTTTCTTCCTCCTTTGGGGATTTCCCTTATTATTTTCTTATTAATCTTCTGCCACGTTGTACATCCTATGCATATTTGTTTTGCTAATGTATAGATTCGCTTGCATCCATATTTCCTTAACTCAATGTCACACATAGCTTGGGAGCCCCAATGACTACCTTGGTGTAAAGTAGCTAGGATGCTTCTCATAACTGGTTTACTCACCAATTCCCTCCCATCTGGCAAGATCCATTTTCCTTCAGTTGTCTTATTGGCCCCTATTTCCTGAAATTCTTTTTCTTCTTCCTCCGTGTACACGGGGTTCACGGAAGAAGAATCAACTAGGGGCGTTAGTACTTGCTTTCTTTTTACTGTGTGTTTCATAGCTACTTCTTTGGCTATTTCGTCTGCTCGCCTGTTTCCCTTTGCTTCTAGTGTGTGTCCATTCTGGTGTCCGGGTACATGGACTCTAGCTATCTCCCAGAGTAATTTTAGGCTCACCAATACTTGTCCTATCAATTCTTCATGCGCTAATTCCTTTCCTCTACTATTGAATAGTACCCGTGCTTGCCACATCTTTCCAAAGATATGAGCTACCCCGTAACCATACTTAGAGTCAGTGTAAATTGTTCCATGGAGAAAGTGAGGTCTGCAGACGCTGGAGATCAAAGCTGAAACTTTATTGCTGGAACAGCACAGCAGGTCAGGCAGCATCTAGGGAACAGAAGATTCGACGTTTCGGGTACATGCCCTTCTTCAGGAATGAGCAGAGAGTGTTCAGCAGGAGAAGATAAAAGGTAGGGAGGAGGGACTTGGAGGAGGGGCGTTGGAAATGTGATAGGTGGAAAGAGGTAAAGGTGAGGATGATAGGTCGGAGTAGGATGGAGGCGGATCCCTCCAGCCTGGCACCGCCTTCCTGACCTGCAGTCTTTTTCTTGACCTCTCCGCCTCCACCCTACTCCGACCTATCACCCTCACCTTGTCCTCTTTCCACCTATCACATTTCCAACGCCCCTGCTCCAAATCCCTCCTCCCTACCTTTTATCTTCTCCTGCTGAACACTCTCTGCTCATTCCTGAAGAAGGGCATGTGCCCGAAACGTCGAATCTTCTGTTCCCTAGATGCTGCCTGACCTGCTGTGCTGTTCCAGCAATAAAGTAAATTGTTCCATCTCGATTCTGTAAGTATTTTAAAGCCTGGTTTAATGCGTGCAATTCACAAGACTGTACTGACCATGCGTTAGGTAGCCGGTCAGCATCCAATATTCGGTTCTCATTACCGTCCATTACTGCATACCCATTGTATAATTTTCCTTCCACTACTCTTGATGACCCATCTATAAACAATCTGTCTCCTTCATGTAAAGGAATGTCTCTCAGGTCTTGCCTAATCTGAGTCTGATAGTCTATAACATCTAAACAGTCATGTTCTAGTTCTCGTTTGTCTAGAGGTTCTCCCTTCCATAAGAAGGTAGCTGGGTTTAAACAGGTGTCTCTTGCTAATACAAGGTCATCTTTTTCCATCAGAATGGCTTCGTACTTTAAAATTCGCGAATCTGTTAGCCATCTTCCTGCCTTTTGGTTTAACACATTTCTGACTTGATGGGGGTATTAATTACTAGTGCTCCTGCAAAAGTGAGCTTCCGACTTTCTTCTTCCAATACTGGAGTCGCTGCTATTGCCTGTATACATTCAGGCCACCCTCTTGAAACTGGGTGCAAAACTTTAGACAGGAAGGCTATAGGCTGTCTATTTCCTCCTCCTTTCTGAGTAAACACTCCTAAGGCTGCTCCATCATTTACTGTTCCAAAAAGGCGTAATGGTTTCTCTAGTGAGGGAAGGGCCAAAACTGGAGCTTGTATTAAACTACGCTTTAACTCGTGTAATTTTTCTTTTTCTTCTTCTGTCCAGTGCAATTTTTCATGTTCGGACACAATCAATTTATAATATAGCCCCTTTGTTTTCTGAGCGTATGACTCTATCCATAATCTGCAATAGCCCATTAACACTAGAAACTTCTGTAATTCTCGTTTGGTTTCCTGGAGGGGCAACTCTAACTTCTTTTATATGTCTGGCCATGATTTGGTTACGAACTGGACCTTCAAATGTCCCTGAGCTACTAGATCATTAGGATTTATTCCTGAATATTTTCTCGTGATTTATTTTAGTCTTTGCAAGAAAGCTGACGGGGCTTCATCTTTGTCTTGTCTTACTTCAAAAGTTTTCGTAAAATTTTGGGATCTAGACGCCGCCTCTCTGATTCCTAAGATAACCATCTCTCGAAAGTCCATCATTTCTCCTCTATCATGTTCATCCATACCCTTCCATCATGGGTCTATATTGGGGAATTTGTTTTCAGCTGGTATTGCTCTCTCGCCCACAGGGTGTCTCTTTTCCCATTCCCTAAGCGCAGCTCTTCTAATCATACCCTTTTCTTCTCCTGAAAATAGTGTTCCCATAACACTCATCAGTTCACCCCATGTATACAAATTCGGCCCCAGGAATTGATCCAACTGTTCTGACAATCCTACTGGATCTTCAATCAAACTTTTCATTTCTCTTTTAAAAGACTAACTTCACCACTACTCAGCGGTGCATTAACATATCCGAATTCGCCATTACCTACGGGTACTTCTCTAAGGGGATATATTTGTGCCGCTGCCCCGCCTATGTCCCCCTCTTCCCTTCTTTTTACTGCTGATTTTGTTCTAAGCGGACTCAAGGGAAGGTCTTCCCCCGGACCTTTTTTTCGGTTCTTGTACCGGAGGAGGTACTGTGGGAGAGGGAAATGACGGGCCATTATTATCATTGTTATATGGGGGAGGGGGAAAACTTGACAAAGGATCCCAGCGGGAATCCTTTGTTTCCTCATTGCCTTCTTCCGTTTTTGTCTTTTTCAGCATTAATATTTTCGGGCTCCCTGGCCAAAAGGCGGCGTAGTCAGATTCTTTATATGAGCACTTATGTTTCCTATTTGCATATATATTTAAGTCTTGACATAACCAATCCTCGTCTGACCCATGTTTAGGCCAAAATACTTTTGGGGCTTTAATGCTTTCCTTAGTCCACTCAAAACAACAAAAAATTATCTTTTTTTGTCTTTTCCTAGCGTCTGAGGATTGTATTTCCAATCTCTTAGCATTTTTCCCAAAGGACTGTCCATTGGGATATAGTCTTCGGATGTCTCTCTCATGTCTCTTTCTACATCTAAATTGTTATTTTTATTTCTCATTTTAATACTCGGCCGATTTCTTTATATAATTTCAATTAACCTCTCTGATGTTCGGCGTTACCTTCTTCCACACCCACTTTAGGGTCCTAATCTCCGTGAGGGGGTTTCCCTTCTTAATAACTGGTCTAAGGCTGGGTGATCGAATCAGTTAGACACCTTACTTGTTAAATTAATCTAGCCAATTAAAGACCTTTATTCTCTATTTTTTAAGTTGCCAATTCCCCCGTACTTCTCGTATGGAACCGACCACCAAGGGAATACTTAAAGGTCAATTTTCATACCTTGGTCTGTGCACAAATGTTACCTGGTAGAATGCGCGCCCCGTCCCTCGGCAATACCAGACAGCAAAAACCGTTGTCAATCTAGGTCAGCCAAAATTTACCTTTACCCGGGTCTCATGTACACAAGAGTAACCCAACCAAACCACCACGTCTTAGTGCCCTTCGCACCACAGCGAAACAGCATGTAATGCTGCAAATCCCAGCCGTCCGTGCTTGTGGCAACCTGCCGCGTCTTAGTTCACCTTGTCCGTGGCAAAGACTATCAATAAATGTCGCTACAAATCTAGATCGGTCTTGTGCACATAAGAGTTACCCGACAAACCACCACCTCTCAGCGCACCTAGAACCACGGCAAAACAACAAGTACTGCTGCAAATCCCGGCTGCCAGCGAATGCGGGTCTTAAATCCATAAGAGTTACGCGACCAACCCGCTGTGTCTTAGTGTTCCTCGCTAAGCAAAGACTGACTACAAAACAAAATCCACTGCCTACCCCGGTCGCCTGGATAATACTTACTTAAGACCTTTTTCTTACCCGGGTCTTGTGCACAACAGTTACCTGACTGAACCCGCCATGTCGCGTCTGCTCCTCTTGTTTCCAGGGCCCCTCAGTCATGATCTCGCTCGCCCGAGCCATCGCGGCAATGGGTGAAAGTAGAGACCGCCGAAATCGGCGGGGTGCACCTTCTCTGATTTTTCCGAAATTGCCGAGCAACCGGAGCTTGGGATCCCAGACGAGCCGCCAAATCTGCAAGGAACAATTCAATAAAATTTTAGACGATACCAACAAATCTGGAAACAAGACAATTTATTACGGACTTGCAAGTACGGCTGCAACTGCACAAAGCAATTGAGTGAATTAGACTTGGGTTAGTTTACAATTATACCTTTGAGCTGAGTGAGGTCATCTCTCCAGACTCCTAATTGCCCAATCTCTCTTACTGGGCTTTACAACTGTCCATCCTCGCTCCACCCTTGTTACTTCCCCTTCCCCATGTTGGCAACCTTCCTCCCTGTTAGTGCTGACATTTTCATTATTTTGTCGATAGTACATCAAGATATAATTTAACATTTTGTATCAATACTGCTGGTACATTCCATTCTCCGTACACTTAATCAATTGTGTATCATTTTTGTACAGCTCAGGCATTTTAGTTATCTCAGTTTTTTTGCTGGAAACTTATTTTAAAAAAGTTAACTTGACTCCAGAATTAGTATTTAATTAACCATAATTAAAATATACTCGTCCCTAAGTGCCTGCAGTGTTTATAGTTTTTCTGCTGGACCCCTTTTCTTCATGTTTTTATATATCTGCAAAAACAACACTTCCATAATTTGGGATATACATCCATAGATCCCTGTAGGGAGAGGGCAGGTAAACCCGTCCATATCACTGTTTTCGTTTCCAATCCCAAAACTTTTCCTATCTCTGTATCCACTACATATCTCCCTCCCTATCCCTTACAGCAACTTCCTCCCTCCCTATCTCATTCTCCAGCAACGTCGGGTTTGTGAGGGGAGGACGTGAAGTTTCTGACTCAGTTCTAAGTTGTAAACTTCAACCAATTTCTAAATGCCCACAGAATAAGTGTCTGACCATTAATTTTCCATGCCCCCAAACCCTCAGTCAGTGCAAGAGGAAAATTTTAGATTAACATTTCAAACCTCACCACCTTCTTCCTGATTACCTCCCTGATAGTATTTTCACAGCGTTGTGTTGTGGAAAGTGAAGCAGTTTTGATCCTCTCTCTGATCACTCTCACTCCCGGACAGATCAGCCTGAGACACAGTCAGTGCAGTGACCTTGCCATCCCTGGGTTTCCTCGTGCAGCCTCGTGTCTCACACAAAGCCAGGTTACAAACCGATTGTGATGTCAGGTATTTCCCTGTGTTGTACACGGTGAGGTCACACTGCAACTGTGAGGTCACGCTTTGACCTGTCCAGAACAAGGGGCCAGACTGCGATCAAACAGGGAGACACTGAAACCCTCACTGTCATATTCCAGAATGTACAAAGCTCTTCCAGACATTGACAGTAGGGTGTACCCGTGCTGGGCAGTGATGGGATTGCCAGGATTATTTGCACTTTCTCTTGGTAAGTCATTTTTTCTGTGGGTTACTCAGGGGCATCAGCCTGGCAATGAGGGGTGTGGGGAATAGCTGCAGATTCCTGCTTGTCTGGCTTGGTGAACGTGGCTCCCTCCGGTGATTGATGGGAGACTCACAGGCTGACCCAGACTCCAGGCTATGTATACGTCAGGTGTCCCTATCAGAGCATACAAACAACTTTACAGAGATAGGATTTAGACATTAAAATATGGACCCATTCTTATCTTTGGCTTTCTGTCATTTCTACTGCCGTTTTTAAAATTCTGATTTTGTAACCAAGATGACGCCAGAGAATGGTGGCTTTGTACACGTTTCATTGTACATATATATTTCTGTACATGAGTACATGTGACAATGATTGTAATTCTAATTCAATACTCAGTAAACATTTGTCACTCATGTCCAATCTCTAGTGATCACCCGTGACTGGAAAAAGCTGCTCTGTGATGGAGCTGAGAATTAATATTAGTCACCACTCCCTCCCTATCACTGTAACCACCTCCAGCCCCACATCCCTCCCTATCTGTGTAACATCCTCCAGCCCCTACACACCTCCCTCTCTCTAAACCTCTCCAGCCCCCAGCCCCTACACATCTCCCTATCTCTGTAACACCCTCCAGCCCCGACATCCCTCCCGCTCTCTGCAACCTCGTCCAGCACCTGCACCCCTCCCTATCTCTGTAACCTTCTTCGGAACATGCTTCTCTCCATATTTCTGTTACGTCTTCCTGCCCCCAAACACCTCCCAATCATTGTACTGACATTTGGGAAACTCTGTAATCTCCTTCAGCACTCCACCCGACTCTATCTCTTTAACCTCCTACATTCCCTACATCTCTCCCTTTCTCTGCATCATCATCCCGCCCCTCACCACAAGCTTTCTTTGTGATTTCCTGTTGATATGTTGGAGATTTGTCATGTTCATAAAGATTGCTTATCAACAGCAGACACAGTGAGGTTTTATTTAATGGAGAGATCCCGGGATATAACAGTGCCCTGAGAGGACGGGCCCATAACACCAACAGCAAGTGGATATTTCCCAGTGTCTTCTCACTGGAACTGGGCTGGACTTACATTTGTATAAAACCAAAGAATGAGTCACTTGACTCTAGGGCTGTTTGCTGAAACAAGGTATTTTAAAACTGAGAGCAACAGACCATGGTCGAGTTAATGATGGGAGACCAGACAGAATTCATTCAGAATCTGACAATAACCATGCAACATGTAAACAGTGCTGGGGACATAACATGGTACCTCACTTTTGAAAGTCTCCGTCACCATTTTGTGTCATTTTGATTGCTTTCCAGTGACAGTTTGTGATGATCCTGTCATTTACATCCCCATATTTTGCTTCTACTCTTTTACCATTCGATCCCCCCAAACCAAAAAAAAAACCCAAAACCTCAGTTCTTGCACCATTTTAGCTATTACTGTGGAAGATTAAAACTGCCTGCTCGGCCAGTAATTAAAGATAGAATAGTGTAATGATTAAGTAAAGGACAAAATAGTTTAAGGAATAAAACATATTGCTACTGACAATAATGTTATTAAGCGAAAAGCATAAAGCAGCAACCATTTTAAAGCATAGAACTTGCTTGTCACGCAGACATTTTGTGGTCACAATCCAAGAGACTTCGGGAGTTTTGGTCTTTTAGGCTAGAATCCCCAGGAAAGAACACACAGTGTGTATGACCTGAACAAGCTGTCATTTACGTTATAATGTTTTAGACGTGTACTGTACCTGAAGGGAGCTGAAATTACCGGCTGGTACAAAGTGTTCTGAATGATTTTAAATTGTAACACTGGATTGAAACAATTAGCTGGAGCTGTGTTGCCATGATGCACAACAAATTCAAATTTGGCCAATCAGTTTAAATTATAGCCCCAAATTGCAAAATACAATCGACTTTAAAATAATGTTTCGACAACACAAAACAAATGAGATGATCCAATGTTTTGGGGTGTAAATATCAGGCATTTTGAACAGTTAGACAGAGCACAAACAACAGCCAGCACCAACACGTGGAGACTGCTTCGAGAAAGACCTGCTCTTGGAAAGGTCCCATTATCTGGGAAGCAGAATATGGAAGAAGAAAGGAAAACAAGGATCTACAGAGGAGAACCGAAAGCTTCCTGGTTTTGAAATAAGAATTTTTTTTTTGTAAATCTTAATCGGAGTTTTTATCAGACTAGTATTGTAGAGGGGAAGGTAAAAGATAGGTTTAAGATAAAGGAGTTGTAAATAGTTACTGTCTCAGGTTTTAATTTGAACTTAAAGAATAAAATCATTAATTTTACTTGAAATAGTGAGTTCTGGGATAATTCTTTAACACTCGAAATTTAACAATGCAGGTGTTTAGCCAAAAGCGATGTTAGCTTTTTTCAGAGTGGCTGGTTTAAATTGGCAGAGGGTTTACCTCATGTCATGTCACATGCACACACACAAATTCTCTCTCTCCCTTACATGCCCCCGCACACTTTCCACCTCCCTCAAACGTATACATAAGCGCATACAGATACATGTAAATCTATGGGATGAATTTGTATTTCAGATTTGTAGTTGCAGACAGATTCTATGTTGTTCAAAAAACACACAATCTATAAACAGTCAGTCAACATTTTAAAATTTCCTACTTTGGAAATAAAATTTGCCTGTCTCTAGGCTGGGATGCAGACAGAATTTAACCTCACACCTTTAATGCATTGTCTGAGCTGAGATGCTACCTTTTATTCCATTGATAAACCTTCAGTTATCTCAGGTCTGTGACATGAAAGTATTTCTGGGATTTACATATTAATGGAGTGAAACCTGCATCCCCATTCTAAATGATTAAAGACTTAACAACCACCTAAATGTATCTAATACTTTACAACAGTTATATGATATTTTGATCATTTACTTATCAATTCTGTGTCCTACGGATCTACTCCACTAGCTACCTGATGAAGGAGCAGTGCTCCAAAAGCTTGTACTTTCAAATAGACCAGTGGGAGTATAAGTTGGTATTGTGTGATTTTTTTAACTTTGTCCACCTCAATATCGTCACCCCTACGTCTCCTATGCCCCAAAGGAAAATACGTTTTAGCCTCTTCAGTCTCTCCTCATAACTCAAACCTTCCAATCTCGATAGCATCCCAGTGAAACTTCTCTCCATGCTTTCTAGGTTAATAATATCCTTTCTGTAGTTGGGTGACCAACACCGCATGCAGTACTTCAAATGTGGCCTCACCAGCATCTTGTACAGCTGTAACAAGATTTCTCAACTCCTATACTCACTGTTCTGCCTGATGAAAGAAAGAATGGATTTCTTCTTTCTACAACAGTCCTCAGAGGTCTACCATTGTCTGTGTAAATACTCTCCTGTTTTGACCCACCAAGTGCAACATATTTATCTAAATTAAACCCCATCTACCATTCCTCAGCCTACTGGTCCAGATCTCGCTGTATTTCCAGATGGTCTCCTGCACTGCCCACTATGCCACCAATCTTAGTGGCTACCGCAAACGTAATAACTAAGCCTCGTAAATTCTCATCCATATCGTTTCTATGAATAACGTGTAACAGTGGACCCAGCAATGATCCCTGACACACACAGCTGGTATCAGTGCTCCAACTCTACCAAGACCCTCTGTCTTCTACCACCAAGCCAATTTTGTATCCAGGTGGCTGGCTTCCCTTGGATCTGGTGAGATTTATCCTTACTCAACAAGCTACGAAGAGATACTTTGCTAAAATCGACGTAGTGAATGACTACCACACTGCCCTCATCTCCTTTCTTGGTCACCCCTTAAAATCCCAAAACAACAGGGCATTGATTAGGCCACAACTGAAATATTGTGTGCAGTTCTGGCGCCTGCATCTTAGGAGGGAGGTTAGTGAGTTTTCAGAAGATTTAGCTCAGGTTGAGGTTTTGATTGTAGGTTTGCTCACTGAGCTGGATGGTTCAAAAGCAAGAAGGATGTAATTGTTCTGGAGGGAGTGCAAAGGAGATTCACCAGAATGTTGCTAGGGATGTAGCAATGCAGCTGAGAAGAAGGAGGCTGGATAAGCTCGGGCTGCTTCCTTTACAGCAGGGATCAGGATGGATAAGACTACGAGGGGCGTGGGTGGGTTGGATTGAAAGCAGTTGTTGCCCTTAGTCAAATGACCAATGACAAAGTGGAATAATACTAAGCTGAAAGGGAGGAGGTTTGGAAGGGAAATACTACCCAGAGGATGGTATGGTCTGCTCTGCACTGCTTGAGAGGGTAGCTCAGGTGGGAATACCAAAACATTTCAAAGTTACTCAGATTAGCGCTTGAGTTGTCAGAACATTTAAGGCAATAGACGAAGTGTTCAGAAGTGAGACTTGTGCAGCTTCAGTGTAATTGTGGAGGCTCAAGCAGGATGGATCGATGCACTATATCTGTCCTGTATGATGACATAATTCTCCGAATATGAGGAGAAGGTCCTGCATTCATTTCTTCTTTGTTTTGAGAAAATATTACACAGCATGCATTCCAGCTGTCGTTGTAGTCAATATCAGCTTCAGATTCTGTGTCAGAGTGCTCACTCAAGACAGAATTTACCAAATGTATAACTGAATTAACAAGGAAAGCAGTATTATAACAGTTTGTAGTAAGAACAGCTCTCAAGGAGCTCTACAATATGCAGAATGAAAAGTTTGAATAACCTCAGAAAAATGAAAGCCATCACTGAAAAGATTATCAAAAGGTATTTCGATGTTGATGGGACTGGTCGGGTGTGAAATAATGCAAGCATTGTTGTTTGAAGATAAGCTGCAATTACCATGTCTGACCTAATATGATCAGATTAATACAGTCTCTTGGGTATTCAGATTTACATGAACCTGTTGTCGTAAACTGTTTGTTCAAAATGAATGAAAAATTGATGGTGTAAAATCAATTTCCCTGTGGATATATCACACAACATAAAATAAAATCTTTGGACTTGTCAGCTCCAGTCTGAGAGAATTCTCCAATTTACAGAGATTGCCAGCAACAAAAAGGGAAAAGTGTTTAACAAACGATAAAATGTCTCTTCTAATGCAAATTGTCAAATTATACTACACCATACTTGCAACTGTTGCTGTTCCTGGTAAGTCTTGTAATTTGAGTTTTAAGTGAATAGTTTGTCGATTAAGGAGTTCGTGAGTAATCTGCAGCATTGACTGTGTTTCTATCCTGTTCAGAATGGGGTTTCCTGATGTCATATCGATGGGGTATGACTGAGCAACGGCCCTGGCTAGTTTGGAAAGTGTTTCGCAAAACCACTCTCGCTCTGTGGGAGTTCAGAGCCTGCTATTGGTCAGATGGGTTTTGAAACAACCCACCTCTTAGCGATACTTGGTGTTTCCCATTCCATGATGTGAGGGGATTGTGATGGTGGTTCTTGCTCAAGCAGCTCGCTCCAAATGGGAGCCCAGATACAACAGGTGGACAATGGAGGGCGGCGGTATTCAGCAGTTCATTATAGAGTGAGAAGTGAAGGTCAGCACAGATGGTTTCAACCACCTTGTTGGTTTTCATTAGTCAGCGGATGTGTGGGGTCATGACATTTGTGAGGGCAATTTGTTCAGATCAGTGATGAGCACAAGCTTCTAAGTACAATGTGCATTGTCAAAATTATCTGATTGTCAAAAATACATGTAAATTGTGCCACTTATAAAAAGATGCACAGTCCTGTGGTGTAGTGTTTAATCGGATAAGTGCTTAGATCTGGAGTGTAGTGGCAGCAGCTGTCCCACAGAGAATCAAACAACTTTGTCCAATGGGATGTTTCCCACTTTGCACTTTGTTGCTGTTATCCCTTGATGTTCTCAGGCTGATAATTCTGTTAGAGCTATCAATTGTGATGAGATGTGGCTTTAATAGGGATTTGTTTTGCCCTGTTTCTCTTCAAGAAAGATGTGGTGAACTTGTTCCCGAGTTATCTGCTCCATAGAAAGCAGCGTGAATAGATTTGGGGTGTTAAAAGTAGACAAAATAAGAATGTGTGGCAGGAGTCTGGCTCACAGAAACCCGGGGTTTTCCTTTTCCGTTCTGGAAGTTGGGTTTGTTTGGAGTTGAAGGTGTTATTTACAACTCTCTGCTGCTGAAAATTCTTGAGGTCTCTCTGTCTGCTGCTAGCTTCATTCTGCCGCTGTTCCTTCTCTTGGACTGAAGGGGATAACAAGTGAGGGAAATCTGTTTTGCTGTATGTCCTTTTGCCAAAGGTGTTTCTGTGATGCTGTTGTGTTGGAACAGTTGATTAGTGGAAGTTAAATAATATTATTTTTTGTTAAGTATTTCGCTCGTATTAAAGTGATGTCAATTGTTCATTTCTGGTTTCCATCTTCACTTTGAGGTAAGAATAAAATACGTTATCTAATCAAATCACGTCTGGAGTGCAGCATTTTGCACTTGCCTTTTAAGCAAAATGAAGTTGAAATCTAGGCTATCTCCATGCTATGTTTTAAGGGATTTCGGTCTAGTCCAAATCACAGTGGAGTTTGGAAAGACAACAGATTACAAATGCAAAAGTCTTTACAGATCGTTGAATATGTTTATTGCTAAGTTTACAAAATGACATGTCCTGTTGGAGATAAATTGATGTGACGATTTTCATAAAGGCAATTGCAGAGCAGCAATGTTTATTCCATCAAATGCTCTGTAGACATGTTATGCTTACTCAAATAATTGGGTCTGATTAATCTTCTAGCAGGGTTAGGATGTGCAGTCCTTATTATCTTGACATTAATGGGGGATGTATGTAGAGTTGGATGGGTCGACACTATTTCACATCTGTAGATTCTTAGATTTGGAAAAACAGTTTGTCAATTGGTACATCATAAACAGGTAATTTTCCAGTGGTTGCTGCACTTTGTGAGGAAGGTTTCTTCTGCCCTGGGAAAAGAGTCCTGTACCGTCTGTGCTCTCCATGCCAATCTTAGAAATTTCTATCAGGTTGTCCTTCAATATCCTGCACTCGAGTGAAAACAAAAGAAGTCCATCCAAATTTGCTTTTTAGCTAAAATTTCCCCATGTTAGGCAACATCTGGTAAAAAAAAATGTACCCTCTCCAAAGCATCCGTAACCTTCTGGTAGCATGATGACCAGAACTGTGTGCAATATTTCAAGCGTGGCCTAACTAAGTTCGATAAAACTGCAACGTAACTTGCCGATCCTTATACTTAATATCCCTCCCAATGAAGGCAAGTATGCCATAAGCCTTTTTCTAACTATCTTATCTACCTGCACGACCACCTTCAGTCATCTGTGGATCTGCACATGGAGATCCCTCTGCATATCAATACACCTCAGGGTTCTGCCATTCACTGTATATCTTCCACCTATACTTGACCTTCCAAAATACCTCACATTTTTCCATCTGCCATTTTCCTGCCCATGCCTCCAACTGACCTGTATCCTGCTACATCCTCTGACAATCTTCACGATGCGCAATTCCAACAATCTTGATATCGAGTGCAAATATGCTAATTCGACCAGCTACATTTTCCTCCAAATCATTTGTGACGATCACGAACAACAGAGGTCCCAGTACTGATCCCTGTGAAACACCACTAGCCACAACCCTCCATTCCGATAAGCATCCTTCTACCGCTACCTTCTTTCTCCTATGACTAAACCAGTTCTGTTTTGATCTTGCCATCTCACCACTGATTCCATGTGACCTCACCTTTTGTAACAATCTTCCATTAGGGGCCTTATCGTTTCATCATAAACCTCGAACAGGTTGGTTTAGCATGACCTCCCCCGCAAGAAACCCTATTGCTATTTAGTCCGTTTTATTCTAAATGCACATACATCTTGTCCTTGAGAAACTTTTCCAATAATTTCCCTACTACCGATGTGGGGCTCACACGCCTGTAATTTTCAGGATTGTTTTTCCTATCCTTCTTAAACAATGGGGCAACATTGGCAATGCTCCTATCCTCTGGGGCATTACCTGCAGTAAAAGATGAAACAACAATATCTGTCAATGCTCCAGCAACTTTTTCTCTTGCCTCCGTCAATATTCTGGGATATATCCCATCAGGACCCGGGGTCTTTGCTACCTTAGTACGTTTCAACACCACATCTTTTTAAACAGCAACTTGGCTTTGAAATTTGACACATCCTTCCCTGAGATCATTCTCCATAAATTCTTTCTCTGTGGTGAACAATTACGCAATGTATTCAGTTAGGGCCTCACCCACCTCTTCTGGCTCCACCAATAGACTCTCGCTTACATGTATAAAAAGCCATGGGATTCACCTTAATCCTGATTGCTAATGAATTTTTATGACCGCTATTAGCCCTTCTAATTCCTTGTTTAAGTTCTTTCCTCCTTTTCTTATATACTTCAAGGGCTTCTTTAGTTACCATCAGCTTAGGCCTAAGGTATGCTTTCCTTACCTTTTAAACAAGGTGAAAATATCCCTTGTCATTTCAAGGTTCATGTAACTTGCCATACGTTCTCTTCATTCTCACAGGAACGTGCCCCTTCTAAACTCCTACTAACTGAAGTTTGGAATACTCCACATTCCCGATATAGATTTAACCTCAAACAGTCACCTCCAATCAAAATTCTCCAGTTCCTACCTAATGTTGCTTTAGTACACCTTCACCCAAGGACTGCTGTGTGTGCCATATGGCAGAGACCAGGAAAACCGTCGAAGGTAAAAGGTTGGATGCTTGGTGCTGAAGCCTTGCTGAATTCAGGGTATCGGCTGTCTCAGCAGATAGTTTGTGTCATCGTTTATTTTGCCGATTCCAATGAATTTCACAACTCTTTTGACAAAAAAGCCAGGAGACAGATACTTTTGCCTCAGTTGTTGATGGTGAATACAACACAAGGAAACTACGTTGAGTCAAGTGTAGCACGTCTGATCTTCGATAGTGGATCAATTTTGAGAGTTTATGATTATATCAATATACTCAGTCCTAGAAAATGGTCTAAAAAGGGAGTAGTCGTCTCCATCAGGGGATTGGCTGGACATGGGGAGCACCATTTTCTGTTATGCATTCAAGCATGTGGGTATCACTGGTTAGACCAACTCTTGCCACCCATCCATAATTGCCCAGAAAAGAGCTGAGAGTCAAGGAAATGACTGAGTCTGGGTTCTCCTGACAATCCACAATGGTTTCATGGCTATCATTAGATTTTTAAGTGCATGTTTTGTTGAATTCCATTTCCACTATCCACTGTGACAGACATCAAACCCAGCTCCCCAGAATATTACCTCGGCCTCTGAGTTAATAAAACTATTAGGCCATCATCTCTCGAAATCTTTGGTATTGCCTTGAATCCACAGAAGCAGTTTCTGATACCAACAATGGCACACCAACTATGGCACAATTCTGGTGATTTTCATGGAAAATGCCGATTCAACAATCGAGATTCTTAGCTACAGTGTGCTCGGGAGTGAGATCTATGACCACAAGGAGGGCAGATGGAGACGTAAGCCTGGACATCAGGCTGCAACATTTGCTTAATCCCAGATAAAGTGTCTGATTTTTAAACCAGGAAGTAGCAATGACCTGTGCTGCATGGATTCAGATTTTATTTGAGTCAGGGCTGTAGTGTACCATCTCAGGCAGATGGACAGGAAACCAATGCTAATGTTAAATTTCTTCTGATTGCAGTGAGCATCCAACCTGTGATATGGTGTTTGGATGTACTGCTGAATATTTTCATAGTTCAGATTGCCAAGATTATTAGAGACAGTGTCTCAACGCCCTATCATTTGTGTTTTTTTTTTCATGTTGTAGAGGGCATTCAATCCTTGACACTGCAGAATGATTCAGTGCACTGCACTGTAGCTCATAAAATGCGCATGTACACATCTAGGAGCAATGAGAGATCTGGAAACTCGAAAACTGATAGAAAGAATTTTACAATCAATGTCTGTGATAGGTGGGTCTACCATTCTTTATTTTACTGATCTTAGGTGTCTTTGTGTGGATGTTTGAGCCTTAAAGGAAACTCAACTAAGTTGGAGTAAACCATAAAGACAACAAAATCAGGTGTTCTCAATCCCACATAATCCTGAGTACATGCCCGTGTTTCTGGGAGTAATCAACTGTTCGTGTTATAGAATCGTAGAATTTTACAGTACAGAAAAAAGCCATTCGATCCCTCGGAAAGCTATCCCTCGAAAGAGCTGCCCACTATCAAGCCCTATCTCTGTAGGCCTCGAACCTCATCACTTGCAATAATATATCGAGCAGGTTTGTGAAATCTCCTTTGGAATCAGCCTCCACTACTCTCCAAGGCAGTGCATTTCAAATCCTAACAGCTTTCCAAATAAAAGACATTTCTCCTCACCTCACTCCAAGCCCTATTGTTGACAATCTTGACATTGTAACCAATAGTTACTGAAATACCAATTAATGAAAATATCACTCATTACCCTCTCAAAATTGCTACCAATTTTAGATATTTTAATAAAGTTCACTTAGAGTCACAGAGTCATAGAGATTTACAGCATGGAAACTGACCGTTCAGTCCAATTTGTCCTTGCCAACTAAATATCCTACCGTAATCTAGTCTCATTTGCCAACTTCCTATTCATATACCTATTGAAATGCCTTTTAAGTGCTCTGATTGTACAGCCTCCACCACTTCCTCTGGTAGTTCATTCCATACATGCACCACCCTCTGTGGGAAAGACTTGCCCCTTACGACGCTATTAAATCTTTTTCCTCTCACCCTAAGCCTATGGCCTTTAGTTCTGGACTTTTTCTCTTCAAACTATCCATGCCTCTCATGATTTTATAGACCTCTATAATGTCACCCCGCAGCTTCCGATGCAACAGGCAAAACAGTCCTAGCCTATTCAGCCTCTCCCAAGAGGTCAAATCCTCAAACCCTGCCAACATCCTTCGAAATCTTTTCTGAACCATTTTAAGTTAACAACATCCTTCCGATAGGAAGGAGACCAGAATTGAACGCAATATTCCAACAGTGGTCTAACTAATGTCCTGTACAGCACAACATGACCTCCCAACTCCTGAACTCAATACTCTGACCAATAAAAACAAGCATACCTAATGTCTTCTTCACTATCCTATCCACCTGTGTCTCCGCATTCAAGGAACTCTGAACCTGCATTCCAAGTTTTATTTGTTCAGCAACACTTCCCAGGACCTTAGCATTAAATGTATAAATCCTAGTAAAATTTGCTTTTCCAAAATGCAGCAACTCACATTTATCTCAATTAAACTCAATATGCCACTCCTCACCTCTTTGGCCTATCTGATCAAGATCCCATTGTAATCTGAGTAATGTTCTTCGCTGTCCATTACACCTCCAATTTTGGTGTCATCTGCAAAATTGCCTCCTATGCCTCCTATGCTCACATTCAAAATATTTATATAAATGTCGAAAGATAGTGGACACATTATTGATCCTTGTGGCACACTACTGGTCACAGGTCTCCAGTCTGAAAAAGAACCCTCCACCACCACCACCACCACCCTCTGTCTTCTACCTTTGAGCCAGTTCTGTATCCAAATGGCGAGTTCTCCCTGTATTCCATGAGATCTAACCATGTTAACCATGTGGATCCTTGTCGAATGGCTTACTGAAGTCCATATAGATCACATTTGTATTGTCCATATAGATCACATCCGCTCTGCCCTCATCAATCATCTTCAAAAAACTGAATCAAGTTCATGAGACATGATTTCCCACACACAAGGCCATGTTCACTATCCCTCATCAGTCCTTGCGTTTCCATATTAATTTAAATCCTGTCCCTCAGGATTCCCTCCAAAAGCTTGCCCTTCTCCAATGATCTATAGTTCCCTGCTTGTCCTTACCACCTTTCTTAAATACTGGTACCATATTGGCCAACCACCAGTCTTCGGGCACCTCACCTGTGACTATCGACGATACAAATATCTCAGCAAGAGGGCCAGCAATCACTTTTCTAGCTTCCCACAGATTTCTAGGGTACACCTGTTTAGGTCCTGGGGATTTATCCACTTTTATGAATTTCAAGAAACCCAGCACTTCCTCGTCTATACTATCGACATTTTTCAAGATGTCACCATGTATTTCCCCACATTGTATATCTTACATGTCCTTCTCCAGATAAGCACTTAATGCAAAATGCACGTTTAGTATTTCTTCCATCTCTTGTGCCTCCACATATAGGCTGCCTTGCTGATCTTTGAGTGGCCCTTTTGTCTCCCTAGTTACCTTTTTGCCCTTAATATATTGATAAAAGCCTTTTGGATTCTCCTTAATCTGATTAACCAAAGCTATCTCATGTCCTCTTTTTGCCTGCCTGATTCTTAATCTCGTATGCTACAAAAAAGAATATGCTCAATCTCTCTAATACTTAAAATTATTCGGTTGTTACTTATCTCTGATTCATTTTGAACGACTTTGATGTTGTAGTTCTGATTCTTAAACATGATATCGCATGGAACAACAATCATCTTTTTTATGAAAAGCCATCAATTGCAGTATGGGCTAAGGCACAGAGAACATTTGATCAGTAACTTCAAGTCTTTTTTTCCCCTTTCTCTCCCCAACAGTTTGTCTCGTGACGATTGTATTCTTGTCCAGGGGCAAGTGTGATCTTTCCAATTGCACCACTCGCTACCTTGTTGCCATAGCAGCATCTGATCTATTGGTCATTATTTTTTGAAATCACAGTTGGTTGGTTTGGTTTCCTTTATTATCCACCATGCTTCTTGGACATTGTTCCTGTTTGTCGTATTACCTTTATCCTGAACTTCATAGCAATTGATTATTCTGTCTGGTTCACTGCTGCTTTTTCCTTTGATCGATTTGTCGCCATTTGTTTTCATCAGATGAAAACTAAGTATTGCACAGAGAAAACTGCAACAAAAATTCTAGCAACAATCTGCATTTTGTTTTTGTTAAAAAACATTCCCAACTACTTTCGATATGAACCATTAATGATAATTGACAATGTCCCATGGTATTGTTATAGCAGCTACAGTTATTATAATGACCCTCGGTGGGCAAGTGTTAAGTATTTTGAACAATTTTTGACACCAATGTTACCATTCACTGTTATTGTCTTTATTAACATTCTGACTGTCAGACATATCTTCGAGGCTATTAAGGTGCGTAAGGGTCTAAGGGGTCAGAGAAAAACAGAGCATGACACAGTGGTAGAGAGCAGAAAGAAATCTGTGACTTTACTCTTCTCTATTTCAGCCAGCTTCATACTTCTCTGGTCGGTGTATATTTTATATTTCTTTAATGCTGGATATTCCTTGAAGCGTGCTGCTTTCGATCTCTTTATACAAGTTGCATATATGCTGCGGAACTTAAGTTGCTGCACAAATGCATTTATTTATGTGCTGACCCAGAAAAAATTCAGAGACCAGTTAAAGTATGCAGTGAAATATCCAATTATAAAAATACATCATTTGATGAATACATCCAGTAACTGAGAGCCAACATGAGATTCAGTAGATGTCTACGTGAACCAGGTGTCCACGTGAGGACTGGACCAAAAGGAGAAGGAGGAGCAGCCATATGATAACATTAATTTTCTAATGGCCAAGGACTGACTCCATCTGAGGAGCAAACTGAAAGAGACTTTAGGAGCAAAGGAGCAACAGTTAGAAAGGAGCAACAGTTAGTAGAAAGCTGAATAACAAAAGTATAACCGATAGAGGAATCAGACGTGCTCAGAAGTATTCATTCTAAGCAATCACAGTGAACAGAAATAAATGACCTGGAGGAAAGTACCATTATTCGCGCAGGCCAGAGTGGGAACAGCAATGACAGGTTCCTGCTCGCTACTCCTCATGGAATTCTCTGATCAACACATCTGGACAAAAGTAAAAAAAAAAGACGTTTCCTATTCTAAAGAGTAATACACTGAAAAAATGTGTCTTTTGATCACAAATGTATTTTCAGCAACACTTCCCTTTGTCTGTTTCCATTCAGTTTCCCCCTGGCCTGATGCTGATATCACTCTCTTTATTTATTTGTTTATTTGCACTAATCGGCTGCTGTGTTGTTCTCTTTGTCTGTTTCTATTCAGTTTCCCTCTGGCCTGATGCTGATATCACTCCCTTTATTTATTTGTTTATTTGCACTAATCAGCAGCTGTGTTGTTGGGGGAATCCAAGATCTAATCAGAGGGCTCAACGGCAGACGTGATCCGCATCTCAGGAATGGGGTGCGATGTGGGAAATGAGCCACCATCCTCAGTACTTCCATAAAAATGTTTTCTGGATCTCGCTGCTGCAATGAGCTCTGTGGGAAGTGACTGTGCATGAACGCTGTTTTCTTGTGGCTTCATATTAGAGCCTGACATGAATGTAAAAAGATATTTGCATTGTCACCAGCAATTCGTTTCCATCTGGAAAACAGCTCCTAAATCCATCCCTGCCCCAGCTCATAAATGGGTGAAATATCCATTCATTCCATTGTTATCTCTGCCCCCTTGAATTTTAAGTGCCCTATCGGCCTGACACCAGATTATAAACTCCATACACTTACTTTGTGCAAACTTCTTCCACCTTCCTGGCTTGCTTTTCCAACAAATCCTGATCATCCACTGACCACAGTGATCTACACAGGCATGCTGTCCCCCAGATTTTCGATGTTACGTTCCCACCCGTCTTTTAATATGCTCCAAGCTCATCCATTGATCAATTTGCTTTCTTGGACTGGTGTAAATCTTGTGTTGTAAAATGTCAATGAAAGTGTTCAACTGTGATATAAATTTTACCAGATGGGAAAAGAAATGACTGACTTCATAGAATTAAATCAAATATGAAATGGCAGGTCAGAACGCTAGAAACAGCAGTAACAGATTAAAAAAATACTGCAGATGCTGGAATCCAAACTAGACAGGTAGGAGGCTGGAAGAACACAACACGCCAGGCAGCATCTGGAGGTGGAGAGTCGACATTTTGCGTGTAACCCTTCTTCAGTAACAAAAGTAAGACTGACCAATTCTGTATCATTGAGCTGTTTAAACGTCTGGTCTCCCCATCACATTCTGTCTGAGTATGCAGCTCCTTCTCCTCTTCGAATAATTTACTCTCAACTGACCTAATATTGTCTCCGATGTGTCAACAATAACTATTTAATTTGCTATGATAAAGATCTTTTGAAATATGTTTCTAGATATGGAGTTCAACAGCATGGAAACAGAGCTTTCCATTCAACTGAATCATTCCAACCAGATACTTTCAGCTAATATTTGTCATAATTTGATCCATATACATCTAACCCTTCCTAATCATAAACCCATTGAGATGCTTATTAAATATTGAAATTGTACCCACCTCCTCCGGCAGCTCATTCCGTCCAAGTACCACCAGCTGTGTGTGAAAGTAACCCATCAGGCCCCTTTCAAATCTTTTCCCTCTCACTTCAAACTGATGCCCTCCAGTTTCAGACTTTCCTGTGGTGGGAAAAAAGACCTTGTCTATTTCCGCTATCCATGCCCCTCATGATTTTACAAACCTCTCAAAGGTCACCCTTTTGCCTCAGGCACTGTAAGGAAAATAGCCCCAGCCTATTCAGCCTTTCCAGCAGCCTCTCGCTGTAGCCCCAACGCTCCAAAATTCAGCACCATCCTTGTAATCTTTTCTGAACGATTTAAAGTTTCAGAACATCCTTCCTACAAAAGGGAGATCAGAATTAAATAAAGAATTCCAAAAGTGCCCAAACAATGTCCTGTACACCAACAAGTCAATGCACTGACCAATAAAGCTTCCCGAATGCTTTCTTCACTGTCCTGTTTACCTGTGGCTCCACTTTGTTCAGCAACACTCCCCAGAACCTTCCCATTAAGTGGATAAGTTCTGCCCTGATTTACCTTTCCAAAACCTAACACCTCACATCTGTCTAATTCAAATTCCATTTGCTATTCATCGGCCGATCAGAAGACAGCCCATCAGTGTTGAGCCAATTCACCATCAACGGCACTTACACCTCTATCACATCATCACCACAGTCTACATCATACCCAAACAACATCGAAGTCACTTGACCCTCAGGCACCATCTTTGCTGCAGGTCAGATACTCCTCTGCCACAACCTCAGCGCCATCTGTGCCAGGCCAACCAATTCCAGAGTCACGTCTCTCACCATTGCCCCACCTAATTGATGTTGCCGTCATGTATATCTGTCATTGCTTCACCACCACCAGTGCCAGGCCCAACCAACATCAACGTTGTTGATTCTCAGGTGCCATCTTTTGCCTACCTCGATGACATTGACCTCATTGATGTGGCAGCCACTGATGACAGGTCCCACACTTGCTCCAATCAGGTAAGTAGGGGCTCACTTGAGATCCACACTGGGTACACTTTCTTCCACACTGTGCCCTGGGGCTCACTCTCAACCGCGCTGACCCACTCTCCTCCCACTGAGTCCACTCTTCTCTGCTCTGGGACCATTTTCCTTTGCGGTGAGCCCACTGTCCACCAGGCTGAGTTCACATTCTTTCACGGTGGGCACACTTTTCTTCACACTGGGCACACTCCTTTCTGTTCTGGGCCCATTCTCCTCCATGTTGAGTCCATTCTCCACTGCAAAGGCACCACTCTCCTCCCAAGCGGGCCCACTCTTTTCCGCGTTGGTCCCACTCTTCTTTGCAGAGGCCTCACTCTCCTCTGTGCTGGGCCCAGTCTCGTCTGCACTGGGCCCAGTCTCCTCCGCGCTGTGCCAACTCTCCTTCACGCTGGACCCATTCTCCTCCATAATAAATCCAGTCTGCTTCCCAGTGGGTACACTCTCCTCCCCACTGCGCCCTCTGTCCTCCACGTTGGGCCCACTCTCCTCCGTGCTGGGCCGACTGTCCTCCATGTTAAGCCCACTCTACTTCACGGTGAGTCCACTCTGTTCCACGCTGGGCCCAATCCCCTCCACACTGGGCCTACTGTCCTCCATATTAAGCACACTTTACTTCATGGTGGGTCCACTCTATTCCGTGCTCGGCCCATTCTCTAACATGTTGTGCCCACTCTCCTTCACCCTTGGTTCAATCTCCTACACATTAGGCTCACTTTCCTTCACGGTGGATCCACTGTCCTCCACGCTTGGCTTGTCTATGGTCAGCACCCTGGGCCTAGCTTAGTACAGCTTTAGGTCCATGTCCTGGATCCATTCACGGTCCATGTACTGGGCCCTCACCATCGCCAATGTTGGCCAAGCTTAGGTCAAAGTGAGTAAGTCAAATAAAAGAGGAAAATGGGATATAAAGCTGGTTGGAGCCGACAAGCTCCAGCACAGGAAGCAAACGTACTGCCAACTTACCAAACATATGTCCGACATTCATATACAAATCATTTAGTTAAGCAACAAAATACAGTGGACCCAGAATCGATCCTTGCAGTGTACACCTGGCCACAGACCTCCAGTTCAAAAGACAATCCTCCAACACAGACCTCATAACGCCAATTGGCAAACTCACGCTGAATCCCATGTGATCTAACTTTATCAATAATACCACCATTTGGAACCTCTTCAAAGGCTTTACTAAAGTCCACGTAAACTACGTCTACTGCTGTTCCCTCATCAATCTTTTTGCTACTTCATTGAAAAACCCAGTCAAGTTTTTTGAGGCACGATCTTCCTCACACATAACAATGCTCGCTATCAATAATGAATCCTTGCCTGTCCATATGCATTTAATCCGATCTTTCGGAATCTCCTCCGACAACTTTCACAGCACTGATGTCATACCTAGAGGTCATTAGTTCCCAGGCTTCTCCATACAGCCTTCCTTAAACAAGAGCACAACATTGGCAAAACTGCAGTCCTTCGGTACCGCACCCGTTGTTGTAGCTAGGCTCAAACATCTTCAGCTATTTCATCCATGACCTTCCCTCTGACACAAGGTCAGAAGTGGGAATGGTCACCGATGATTGCACAGTGTTCAGCACCATTCGCGACTCCTCAAAAACTGAAGCAGTCCGTGCTCAAATGCAACAAGATCTGGGAAATATCCAGGCTTGGGCCGACTAGTGGCAAGTAACATTCATGCCACAGAAATGCCAGACAATGTCCATCACCAATAAGAGACACTCTAACATCTGCCCTTTGACATTTAATGGTATTACCATCACTAAATCCCCCACTGTCAACATCCTAGGAGTTAGCATTGAACAGAAACTCAACTGGACTCGCCATATAAACACAGTGGCTACAAGATCACGTCAGAGACGAGGGATGCTGTGGCAACTAACTCACCTCCCGACACTCCAAAATCTCTCCACCATCTACAAGCCATAAGTCAGGAGAGTGATGGAAAAGTCCCCACGTTCCTTGATTGGTGCAGCTCCAACAACACTCAAGAAGCTTGACACCATCCAGGGCAAAGCAACCCGCTTGATTAGCATCACATCTATAAACATTCAATCCTCCACCACCTGCGCTCAGTAGCAGCAGTCTATACTATCTACAAGGTGCACTGCAGAAATTCACCAAAGAGTCTTAGACAGCACCTTCCCAAGCCACGACCACTCCCATCAAGAAGGACAAGGGCAGCAGGTACTTGGAAAAACCAAACATGCAAGTTCCCTTCCAAGCCACTCACCTCCTTTATTTGGAAATATATTGCCGTTCCTTCACAGTCAAAATCCAGGCATTCCCTCCATAAATGTATTGTGGGTCAACCACAGCAAATGGACTGCAGCAGTTCAAGAAGCAGCTCACCACCACCTTCTCAAGAGGCAATTAGGGATGGGCTATTAATGCTGGCCAGCCAGTGACGCCCAAGTCTCAAGAATGGATTTTTCAAAATTATTTACTTGATTGCTGAATGAAACACAAATAACAGAAAACAACATACCGAATTACTTATCATATTCGAAAACACTATAGATCATCCCAGCTTAATGATGTTGTATCAAATAATTGCAACAATGTTGTGGTTCTGTTCGCAACACAAATTCCCAGCTCGGCGAACAGAACCACAACAACTAGCACCCGAGATACAAATCTTTGCACAAACCTTGAATTGCAACAATCCCCATAAAAATGCCTTGGCACAAAAGGTAAAATCAAACACAGGTTGTTACAGGATCAAAGTTAGAGGGAGAGTACCAGCCTGCACCTGCTTCTTTGTGCCCAGCAGCTTTTTCCACACTCCTGCCAAAAACCCAAACAAACCAGAGACAACCTGAGCTGGGTGAACTGGTCACTCCCCTTTCTTTGTACAACGGTTTTCTTCAAAACTTATAAGCCTTCTGCCTGTGGCAGTATCTGTTAGCTATTGGTACATTGACCCAAAAACCCTTCCCCTTTCAGATTTTATGCTGTCGGTGTCGTTTATCACCTCTCTCTGAAAATAAAACGCCAAGGACAGCATAACCTTGTGAAAAAGAGCTTTGTCACACACCGAGATGATCATTCCCACAATACATTGTAAATGTCAGGGCTGTGATTCAACAAGGCTGCTGGGACACATCTAGCACAGTATGTTTTACATCAGGGAATAATGCAGAAAATCAGTCTCTTTGATGCAATAATGTTCTGTTTCTTCAATTCCTAAATGGTTCACTTGAGGGTTAATGCTGTAATTGGTAATTTGGGTGTCAAGATATCAAAAAAACTAAATGATAAGACCCCGTAAGATTCAGAGAACATGTATTACTGCCATAATGCCACCGGTCACACAATACAGAAGAATGAGTGTTCTGGCATTCTGGGATGGACTGTCTTGGAGCATTTAGTGCTTCTCTTGAAATTTAATCTTTATTTCCCCAGAAGACATCGGATGTTGTCTGAATTCTGCTCCACTGCTGTGCATGATGGAGACATTTAACCCTTGACTTATTGAGTACTGGACTGGGGCAGGACGAGTTCCCAACATGTGATATCAATGTATGCAGTTCACTTTGCCAAACTAACGCTGTGGTGTGATTCGTCAACTGATAAAAGGAAGAAACTTGTCTGTAGCTCACAGGCTCCCTGAATTATCGAATTATCCAGTGATTGACGGGAATGCTGTGTACTATTGATCCAGATCTCCAGGAATCACTGAGTGTCGGTATCACTGATCGTAGGATTGTACTGAATGGGGATCACAAACTTCAGGCTGGACCCTCTGATTGCTGTAGTCTCATGTTACTGGGAGGATGTGTCACTATAGAATTGTACAGAGCGTAGGTAATTGCTCACATAGGAACTTCTGACCCAGTATTCTTGTTTTGCTGGGTTTCCGTAAATGCAACATTGTAAGTATAGAGCACTAACAGGTAACTCCAATCTCAAGTATTTCTGAGGATGTCGAACTGGAGAACTGCAATGCACCCGGGCCAACAACCTGAAAGGAACACTCGATTCCAGTGGCAAAGTGATTCAGTGAACATCTTTCAATTAGAATTTTACTGAGAGTGAGCTCCGAACCAAAGGGGAACAACTAACCCCAGTGTCTACATGTTACTGGGAACATCTCTCAAAATGAAATTACACTGAGTGTGGATTTACTAACTGTAGGGGACAAATTACCCCAGTGGTCTTGCATAAGAAGACTTATCTCTGAGTGTAGAATTTAATAGATTGTGCGGAATAGAATGAAATGGAATATCTAACTGCAGTGGTAACTAGGACCATAACGATATGAAGCATTAGATTCTTCATTTATATTACTTTCCTTATTTTTCTCTGCCCACTGATGGAGCTGTCAATGTAGTTATTTAGTGTACATTGAATTGCAAGTGGGACCTTCTTTCCAGCTGGTTGCATATTTTTGATGCTAAGCTTACAAAGTGAAATGCCCAGTGAGATTAAACAGATCTGATATTTTTCGGGGTTGGAAAATGGCAGGGCAACAATGTTAAACAAAATACCCATCGACATATTACGTTGACCCAAATAATCATTTTGCTACTGATTACTCTTCCAACAAGGTTAGAACAAGTTGTGCAACGTGGCCAGTCTAATGTATCATCTATGCATTAATGAGGATGGATACGGAGCTGGAAATATTGCCACAGTTTCACATCTACTTCTGATTATATTCCGATTAACAATTTTTAATCTGTAATTCAGGACCTACCCACAGCTTTCTAGTGATCCCTGCCTTTCACTTTGTCATGTGTGCCCTCCTTTGGAGGAAGAAGTTTTGATGAGGGCCATACATCAATCAATTTTCAGTAACATATAAAAAATAAGAAATGTTAATAGTAGTCTACATAAAGATGTCTTTTTTTAAAATAACTAACTTCAGTACCTTGCAATATTATGAGTAAGGTTAATAATTAGGTTGGTCAGCATGGCATAAAATTAACAGGACAGAATACGGACCATTCAACATGGCGCTTTTATATACCATACAAGCCTCTCCCGTTACCAAGGGTTCGAACCCTGAATTAGTATTCCACACTAATTAACTCCAGTTGTCGTCTGTCCCATTAATGGAAATACCAGTTATATATTTGGACCACAAAGTCCTTTATACTCTCCATGCATCAACATACTCTATGCCATTAATACATCTCACAAATCCAATTTCCAGAACTCTGAGCATTTTTCTTCTTTTCGTGTGATAATGGCAAACATTTTGACTTTACCAGGAACCTAACTCTGTCTCTCCATGGTTGTTTTTTGTATCATTGCCTCTGACCTTCCAACACAAACACGTTAACTCTGTAGTGCGCCAATCTCAAAATAATTTCACTTGTATTTACAGAAGCACTGACTTGTGTTCTTGGATCAGTTGTGCCTGCTTTTACAGTTAAAGTTTAGTTCCTAAAAGAAATGTTCAGCTCTTAAACATATAAATTAAGAACTCATATTCACAATAAAGAGCATATGAAAAACTGGGGTCAATGAGATTACAGATCTGTTTTGTTTCATCCTGAATACAAGTGAAGATGGTTATAGCTATTGGAGGTCAATCACCTCAGCCATCGGACATCTTTGCAGTAGTTCGTCAGGTTCATAACCGAGGATTTAAAGTCTGAATATTCCTTAACAACGCTCAAATTGGAGATGCTTTTTTTTGTAAATGCACAATATTCAGCACCATTTACAATTCCTTAGATAAAGAAGAGATCTGTGAGATAGCATCTAGCTTGGGTCACAATTGACAAGTAACGTTCACATCCTACAAGCACCAGGGAAAGACCATCTCAAAATGTGAGAATTTACTATTCTCCCATTGGCTGACTATGACATCACCATCACTAAATACATGGCTATCAACGATATGGGCCAAACATTGACAAGAAAATGTCCTGATCCAGCCTTGCAATTGCCGTGGCCACAGGAGTATGTCAGACACTCTGATTACTGTGGCAATCAGCTCCCACCTGCCTCTCCAGTCCATGTCCACCATACAGGAAGTACAGCTCAGGGCTGGGATGGAATGCTCTCCATGTATCTGTCTGAGAGCAGCTCAAATACAACACTGAGGGAAACACTCACAAAGCTCCACATCGTGCAGGATAATCAGCTGATTGATTAGCATGCCAATCACAACTCAGCACTCACTTCCATCACTAATGATGCATACGACTAGAAGTGAATATATTGTGGTATGTAAGACACTACAAGTTCATTTTAATTTAGCTACATATTCAGAAATCTCACGGCGAATCGAATTTGTATTGGGGTGTAGATCCTTGAAGTAGGTGGCCAAATGTCTAGCAGATAGAGTACAATGCTGATAAATGTGAAGTCATCCATCTAGGTAGGAATAATGGTAAAACGGACTATTATTTGAACGGCAAAACATTGCAGCGTGGTGCTGTGCAGAGGGACTTGGGTGTCCTTGTGCATGAATCGCAGGAAGTTGGTGTGCAGGTGAAACTGATAATTAAGAAGGCAAATCCAATTTTATCCTTCATTGCTACAGGGATTGAGTTAAAAATAGGGAGCTTATGTTGTAGCTGTGGAGGGTACTGCGTGCAGTTTTGGGATCCTTACATGAGCAAAGATGCACTGGCGAGGGTGCAGAGGAGGTTCACCGGACTGTATCCAAAGTTGATGGGGTTGGCTTATGAAGGAAAGTCTGAGAAAACTGGGATTATTATCACTGGAAATTACAAGAATGGGAGGGATCTTATAGAAACATATATATTTATAGATAAGATCGAAGCAGGGAGGAAGTTTCCACTGGTGGGTGAAACTAGGATAAGAAGGCATAGCCTCAAAATTAGTGGGAGCTGATTTAGGACTAAATTCAGGAGGACATTTTTCACCAAAACCATTGTGAATCTGTGGAATTCCTAGCCCGGTGAAGTCATTGAGACGACCTCATTGAATATGTTTAACGCGAGGAAAGAGAATATTTGAACAGAAAAGGAACTGGGATTATGGTTAAAGGTATGGTAATGGGAGCTGAGGCCATGAAAAGATCAGCCATGATCTTATTGACTGGCAGGGTGAGCTCGAAGGGCAGATGGCCTACTCCTGCTCCTGCGTCTTATGATCTAAGTATTGAAACAATGGATTAAACTTTATTGCATAGAGAAATAAGGCATCCCAAGTCAGCAAGTTAAGCCTCATACTGCAACTTGGCTATGACCCAATTAATGGAGGACTCTGGCCAGGATTCCAACAACAGTGATCTGTCTCTGAAAATGTAGTGGGTTTGATCTTTATGCAGTGTTGTCCTTCGAACGGGATGTTGATCAGATTGGCCAATGGGCTGAGAAGTGGCAGATGGAGTTTAATTCAGATCGTCAAGAGGTGCTGCATTTTGGGAAAGCAAATTTTAACAGGACTTATACACTTAATGGTAAGGTCCTAGTGAGTATTGTTGAACAAAGGACCTTTGAGTGCATGTTCATACCTCATTGAAAATTGAGTCGCTTGTAGATAGGATAGTGAAGAAGGCAATTGGTCTGCTTTCTTTTATTGGACAGAGTATTGAGTATAGGAGTTGGGAGGTCATGTTGCGGCTGTACAAGACATTGGTTAGGCCACTGTTGGAATATTGCGTGCAATTTTGGTCTTCTTCCTATCGGGAGAATGTTGTGAAACTTACAAAGATGTTGCCAGGGTTTGAGGATTTGAGCTACAGGGAGAGGTTGAACAGGCTGGGGCTGTTTTCTTTGGAGCATCAGAGGCTGAGGGGTGACCTGATAGAGGTTTATAAAACCATGAGGGGCATGGCAAGGATAGATAGGCAAACTATTTTCCCTGAGGTCGAGGAGTCCAGAACTAGAGGGCAAGGGTTTAGGGTGAGAGGGGAAAGATATAAAAGAGACCTAAGGGGCAACTTTTTCACGCAGAGGGTGGTACATGTATGGAATGAGCTACCAGAGGAAGTGGTGGAGGCTCGTACAATTGCAAAATTTAAGAGGTATTTGGGTGGGTATATGAATAGGAAGGGTTGGGAGTGATATAGGCCAGGTGCTGGCAGGTAGGACTAAATTGGGTTGGGATCACTGTTCGGCATGGACGGGTTAGATTGAAGGGACTGTCTCCGTGCTGTACATCTCGATGACTCTATGACTCTTATTTGTGACAATGAACTAAGTATGGGGCTATCTAATCCAAGGGAGTGATCTCAAAAAAGGAGCAGTCATCTGTGAGGGGGTAGCTGGCTCTGCATTGGGGAGCTCAATTTACTTTTATTAATTGAACAGATGTGGGTATTACTGGTTAGATCAATATTTACCACCCTTCCCTAATTGCCAGAGGGAAGGTAAGAGTGAACTACATTTTTGTATATTTGGATTCGCGAGACTGGGTAAGGATGTCTTTTTCTGAAGGGCATCAATGAATGACGTTGTGTTTTCCCCAACAACTGGCAGAAATTGTATCATCATAACTGAACTCTTAAATCCAGATTATCATTGAATTGAAATTCCAGCATCTGCAATGACAGACATCAAACCCAGCTCTCCAGAACATTACCTAAGTCACTGATTTAATAGTTTAGTGATAAGACCATGAAGCCATTGCGTCCCATAACCTTTAGCATTGGCCTGAATCCACAGAAGCAGTCCCTGATACCAAGCAACTGGACAATGTTTGGATCTCCAAGAACAAGCTGTGGTGCAGTGCTGATGATCTACATGGGGGGTGCCGGTCAAACTATGGAGATTTCTAGCCCCAGGGTCTGCTCTGGAACTTGGAGGGAGCTTTCTGTTCACAAGGAGAGGACCAAAGATAGGTACTTGTATATATGAGCCTGGAAATCAAACATGAAACTTTGCTTATTCCGTGAAAGAATGTCAGATTTCTAAACTGGAAAGTTGCAATGTTGCACGGATTCAGATTTTATTTGGGTGAGTGCTGTGATGTGCAGTGTTGGACATGTGGAAGTAGTCCATGCCAAATATTGAAGTTCTTCTGATTGTGATGGGTATCCACAATGGTTGGATTCATTGTTGAAAACCTTCATATTCAGATTGTCCGCATGTTCAGGCAGAGTGACTAAATGCCTGATCATTTCTTCATGTTGTGGTGACCATCCATTTCTAGACACTGTGGAATGATTCAGTGCTTTCTAATGTAGTTCATATTATTCTAGAGGCAGTCTCAACTGTGCAGGCTGCAGAACTGAATACAGGACTTTTGCAATCCATATCTGTGCTGATATATCCCATTCAATGTTTCACTGATTACCGGTGTTCTTGGATGGATGTCATTGTCTAGTGGATGACTCCAGCTAAATGGAATAACCTATAAAGCAGAAGAAATCAACCACGGTCAACCCCATTCAAACGCTGAGTACATGATCGTTCTTCTGGGAGTAATCACCTGCTTATGTTCTTCCTTACCTCTTTTAAATGTGCAACTGATTCATTTCAAGAGTGCAGATACTTTAAACTTCACATGGCATGGAACAATAATTATCTTTGCGCTGAAAACAATCCCTTACAGTCTGGGCTCAGGCACAGTACTATTTGATTAATAACTTGAGCACTTTTTGTTCCCTTCTCACTCTCTTACAATTAGTCTTGTGTTGATTGTATCCATAGCTTGGGGCAAGTCTGGTCTTTCCACACGCACCTCTCATTACCTGGTTGTCATGGCAGCGTCTGATCTACTGTTCATTATTATGAATGTTATACTTAACCGATTTTGGTATTATTATGATCCACCATGTTCCTGGAAAAAGTGCATTTTCCTCCACATCATTGATATATATTACAAACAGAAAAGGTGTCAGCACGAATCCGTGCAGAACACCACTACTTACTGATCTCCATTTCGAAAAGTGCCCTTGACTATTACTCACTGCCTTCTTTGATCAAGCCAGGTCTATATCTATCACATCCCGGATCCTACAAAACTCTACCTTTGCTCCAGCTTGCCATACAGAACCTTATCAAATATCTTGTTTTAAGTCCGAGTTGATCGCATCAAACATGAATCACATTTCACCACATTAAGTTTGGTCTGTCAATGTTTTAAATATAATTCACACAACGCACGAAGCAAAGTAGATGATATGATGAGATGTAACAAACGCTGTTACACTTAGTATCTTCAGGTTGCAATGTAATAATATCGAATCAGAAATCTGGCCTCCCTTAGGGACAAAACCTCACCAGATGTGGGAATGTGTGCAGGACAGGGAATGGAGGTTTTAATGTGTCACTGAGTGGGTTTGTAAACCTCTGCAACAAGCGGCCATTTCTCCACCGATAATCCCATCTGCCAAATCTATGTCCACTCAGTGAAGCTGTCCATATCTGCTTGCAGCCACTTCGGTCATTCCTCATATCTTTCCATCCCACCCACGATGAATATTGGCAGTGAATTGGAGACATTACATTGAAACATAGAAGATAGGAGCAGGTGTAGGTCATTCCATCCCCCGAGTCTACTCCCCCACACAGTATGATCATGGCTGATCATCGAGCTCAGTTCCCTAATCCCACCCTACTCCCAATATCCCCTGGGCCTTCTGGATACAAAAGGAAATCTAGAAAATGTATCAGAGAGAGAGAAAGAGCCTGTGTATGAGAGATATAGTGAGATTGTGTATGAGAGAGATGGTGCGTGTTTGTGTGAGAGAGATAGTGAGATTGTGTATGAGAGAGATAATAGGATTGTGTATGAGAGAGAGATAGTGGGATTGTGTATGAGAGAGATAGTGGGATTGTGTATGACAGAGATAATGTAATTGTGTATGAGAGAGATAGTGGGGTTGTGTATGAGAGAGCTAGTGGAGTTCCATATGAGAGAGATAGTGGGATAGTGTATGAATCTCTTTGGAGTCGTGGATTCGAATCCCACCACTGCCAGCCAGCTAATTTCTGCATCGACTATTTGTTCTGTTGCTTTGAACTTAGGTTGAAGTGGCACGGTGGTTCTTTGGTTAGCACTGCTGTCTCACTGCGCACCAGGGTCCCGGGTTCAATTCCAGACTCTTTCTGGTGCTTGCACATTCTCCTTATGTTTGCTTGGTTTTCCTTCGGGTGCTCTGGTTTCCTCCCACAGTCCAAAGATGTGCAGGTTACGGTGGGTTGGTCATGCTACATTATTGTTCAGGGATCTGCAGTTTCAGTGCATTAGTCAGGCGGTAAATATTGGGGAGTGGATCTGGGTGGGTTACTCTTTGAATGATCAGTGTGAACGTGTTGGGCCAAAGGGCCTGCTTCCACACTATCAGGATTCTAGATCAAGGTAGCAAGAGTGACTACGAAAGGGAGAGAATAAGTCTGGGAAAGAGGTAGGATGTAGGAGTTCCAGCGTTAATTCGAGAGAGAGAGAGAGAGATTGTGCATGAGAGAGTATGGAGAGATTGTACGAGAGTGGAAGTGAAGTTGCGAGACTGGGTATTAAAGAGAGAGGAAGGGCGTGTTTCTGTGTATCTCTATCTGTGTATCAGCATGTCTGTGTGTGCGTCTCTCTATCTCTGTGTGTCTATCTGTGGCTCTGCATATATGCATCTATGCACTAATGTGTGTACCAATGATTCTATATCTGTGTGTGTCTGTTTATATCTGTCTGACCATCTGTGTGTATGGAGATGTTTGCCTTTGTGTCTCTCAGTGTGTGAATCAGTGTTTGTGTGTCTGTCTGTGTCTGTATCTCTGTGCAATGTTCTCTCTGTTGTTTTAGCTGATGTATTGATTGAAATGGAGTTAAACACCCACTCTATCTGTGTCTTGAAGAACTGCAGATGCTGTAATTTCTCCTCCTCTCCCCTCCCCATCATCTACAGTGACCGTTACCCCCGGGACACCCAGATCGACTCTTACTTCATTCCCAACAGCCCTCGCTCCACCCACTGCGTCCCAGCACCTCTCCCTACAAGAGCTGAAGGTGTAACACCTGCCCATTTCCCTTCTACCTCCCCAGTATCTAAAGGCTCAACCATTATTTTCTCAGGTGAAGCAGCGATTTACCTGCCCTTCCCACAATCTAATCCAAAGCATTCACTTGTCACAATGTGCTATTGTCTACACTGGGTAAATGAAGGATAGACTGGGTGACTGCTTCACAGAACATCAACGTTCAGCCTCCAAAAAGACCCTGAGCTTCCAGTTGCCTTCGACTTTTACTCTCCACCTTTCAGGCTTTCTGCCTGTATTCCTGATGAAGGGCTTTTGCCCGAAACGTCGATTTTACTGCTCCTCGGATGCTTCCTGAACTGCTGTGCTTTTCCAGCACCACTCTAATCTAGCCCATTCCAGTTTAAAACCCTACCCATTTCCCTGGCCAACATCTCTGTCTCAGGCATGCTGCAGTTTTCCAGTGAAGTTCAGCACAAACTGGAACAACAACATCTCATTTTCCATTTGGGGACCCTGCAGCCCTCCGGATTCAATATAGAGTTCAATAATTTTAGGGTCTGAACTCTCCCCTGTGCGATTCCCCACCCCTCACACTATGCCTTGGTATCACTTAGACTGCTATTACATACTACCTATTGTTAGCCACTAGCAGTCTCCATTTACAGGTATTCAGCCTCCCAGCCAGATCATTATCCATTCCTTTATCCAACTGTTCTTCTCTCTCTTTGGGCTCTATTCCCATCTATCGTTTACGCCTTACCCCCTCCCCACTACCCTATCCCCTGCATTTAAAATGACATTTTCTCAGTTACCACCAGTTCTAAGGAAGGGTCATCCGCCCTGAAATGTTGACTCTGATTTATTTTCAAAGACGCTGTCAGATTTGCTGATCTTTTCAGTGACTTGGAGGTGCCAGTGTTGGACTGGTGAAGGAGCAGCTCTCCGAAAGCCAATGCTTCCAAATAAACCTGTTGGACTAAAACCTGCTGCAGTGTGATTTAACTTTGATTTTTTTTCCGGCAATTACTGTTTTTGTTTCTGACTTACAGTATCCACATTTCATCAGATTTTCATTCATTCAGACAGTGGCTCCTCCTGGCCACCAGTGGGAGCCACTTTGCCTCGCCTCACTTACCTGACCCGAGTACCTCTTGCCTCCTCCCTCTTCCTCCTTGTCTATCCTTCCCCATGGCTGGCGGCCATCTTGGGGTGACGTCACCGTGCAGCCCCTTGCACTTTTGCGTCAGTGAGGTAATTGTGCAGTTGCACGGGGAGGCCAGCAGAGTGTGGAATTGTATCACTTTAAACACAAGAGGAACAAACACGGAGAGAGAGAGAGACAGGGAGAGTCCTATCATCTCCCTCCATCCTGAATGTTAACCTCCTGAATATATTTACAGCTAACACTGAGGTAACAACATGATATCGGTAAATGGTAAGAATTCTGCAATGAACTTCCCCCTGCCCTGTTTTCTGAGTTAGAATGGAATTGCCCCAGAGACATGGAACTTGGAATTCACACCATTACAATAGAATGCCATCACCTTCAATTGGTTATTTCACAGATAGACACACAGAGACAGAGACACACACACACAGACACGCTGACACACACATAGAGATACACAGAAATACGCCCTTTCTCTCTCTTTAATACCCAGTCTCACAACTTCACTTCCACTATCGTAACATCTCTCCATACTGTCTCACGAGAAGTACCCTGCATCTGATTGCGACCAGTCAGTAATGAGGATCTAAATGATGGAGTGGCAGGGCAGGAGCTCTGTAAGGTAGTTCATCCCTTTAACTGGTGGTATTCAGTTTTTAAATTTCCAAGCTAAAAGCATAATTCTCAGGACTGTTCTGCTCACGTTTGGTCTGTGCTTGTCCTTGTTAACTATTTATAATGAATGATTGGTTCTTAGGTCACTGTGAAGGCTAGATCATCAATTAATTAATTACATAACCGAATTCTGATGCAGTGTTTCTCTCACAGTGGCCTCTCTTCATTCCTTAAGACTATAAGACAGCAGAGCAGGAACAGGCCATTCAGCCCATTTCGTTAGACCTTTCAGTGGTGACATCACAAAGTTTCACCTGATCCTTTAACTGTGTCGATTAGGCGAACAGTGAGGATAGTTTTTTTCTTGATCTAGAAGTTGCAGAAATAAATGGGTAGACTGCTTTCACTGAGTTCAGGATAAGGAATTAATATTCTGACACAGCAGCTGGAATCAACACTGTTCTGAATAACTTTACATCCTAACCTCTTGGCTTCACTGGGTTTTCGTTTGTCTGTTTGTTGAGTCTGCCCTCATGTCTTTGTTCTTCTGTTTTTAATTTTAACAAAGACGTTACAGTGACCAGCATTAACCAGCAATGACTTATGACAGTCAGGGAGTGATATTATTTCTGGACTGTTAATCCAGACACCAGTTAATGTTCTGGGGACTTGGGTTTGAATCTGACCAGGGCAGATGAAGGAATTTCAATTCAATGTAAATATTGTCCCTCAATCTGTTGTCAATTGTTGGAAAATCCTATCTGGTTCATTAATGTCCATCCAGGAAGGAAACTGCCATCCTTTCCTGTTATGGCCTGAGCATGACTCCAGACCCACAGTAACATGCCCTCTGGGTAATTTAGGGATGGGCATTAAGTGCTGGCCTGGCCAGTGACCCCCTCATCGCCTACTTTGGGAAAAACCTTGTCGATTTATGCTATCTATGCTCTCATGATCCTATAAACCTCTATAAGGTCACCCCTAAGCTTCCAACGCTCCAAGGAAAATAGCCCTGGCCTATTCAGCGTCTTCCTATAGCTCAAGTCCACCAATTCTAGCAACATATTTTCTGTACCCTTTCAAGTTTAACAACATCTTTCCTATAGCAGTGAGACCAGAATTGAACGTAATATTCCAGATGTCCCCTAACCAATGCCTTCACAGCTGTGACATCACATCTCAATTCCAATCTCAGTGCAATGACTAACTACCTTCTTCACTATCTTGTCTACCACTAACTCTCCCTTCAAGGAAATATAAGTCTGCACCCCAGTGACTCTTTCTTCAGCAAGAGACCTCCCATGACCCTATTATTAAATGTATATATCCATCCCAAAATGGTGATTGTGATTTGCCGTTTCAAAGTGCAACATCTCACACTTAACTAAATTAAACTACACCTACCAGTCATCGGCCCATTTTCTGATGAGCTATTTTATTTAATTCCATCAGAACCTCGGAAGGATCTGATTGTGATGGAGACTTACAGAGGACTCCAAGCCGACAGGAATTCCCCAGTAAGAAATTTCATTTTCCCGGACAATTCCTTGGGATTGTACTGCGACGGGAAATCTCAGGTTCCCAGCTCAACTCTCTGCCTGCACTGGGATAAGGACACTTTGTCACGAGTGTGAGGGAATACTCCCCACTTGCCTGGATGGGGTCAGCTCCAACAATCACTCTAGAAGCTTGACACCATCCAGGACAAAGCAGCCCTCTTGATTGTCCCCATATCCACAACCGTTACTTCCCTCCACCTCGATGCTCAATAGCAACAGTGTGTACCATCTCTATGATGCTCTCCAGAAATTCACTACAGATCCTGAGGCATCACTTCCCAAACCCACGACCACTTGCTTCTGGAGGGACAAAGGCAGCAGTTTCATGGGCATACCAGCCCTCACAAGGTCCCAAGCAAGTCCCTGACCACTCTGACTTGGAAATATATCACTGTTTCCTCAGTGTCACTGGGTCAATATCCTGGGATTCACTCCTTAACAACATTGTGGCTCTACTGACAGCAGGTGAACTGCAGCGGTTCAGGAAAACAGCTCACCCCCATCTTCTCAAGGCGGGAAGCTAGGGACGAGCAATAAACACTGACCCAGCCAGTGACACCCACATCACATGAGAGAATTTTTCAAAGATCATCTTCGGTTTGGTGCCAACAGAATCCCTCCTGTTGGATTTTGTGAGGAGTTTTATTCATTCATAACGCAGGGAATTCATGTAAGCAGGTATTTTACTGCGTTACTGATCTGCACTCTGACTCCAGACAATGTTGCGGAGTACATAAATGTATTTGTGCAAAAACTTAGATTCCACAGCATGTGACCAACTTTTCTGAAATCATTTACAAAAAACGAGAGAGTCTGGGTGGATTCTTTGAATGGCATAATAGAAGAAATTTACACCAACGGCTGACCACAGGAGGGGGTGAGATGGTGGGAAAAAAGACTGAAAACGTGCAGACAGAGAGAACAGAGTCAGAGAAAGATGGAGCGAGATGGAGAGACTCTCTCTCTGTCTGTGTCTGTCCCGTCTTGTGTTTAAAATGATAATGCCACCCTCTGCTGGCTTCTCCGTGCCACTGCACACTGCATTTCTATTTCACAGAAGTAAATGGACTTAACAAAAATAATTTTACCAAAAAACATTGCAAACACATCTGGATCAGTTGTGCTCTGTCTCCACTACCGACGCTCTTTAGCAAAGGTGTGTCCCACTGGCCAGATGCATGCAGAAACTCACCAAGTTTCCTGACAGAGCAGCTTCCAAGCCATAGCACTGTAACCTGGGATGCAAGCACAGCAGATAGATGGAAAACCACCACGTGACATTTCAACATCACTATTGCTTGGAAAAACAGCTCAGTTCCATATAGAGTCATGGAGTTATAGAGATATACAGTACAGAATCAGACCCTTCGGTCCAACTCATCCATGCCGATCAGATATCCTAACCTAATCCAGTCACATTGCCATCGCTTGGCCCATACCCCTCTCACATTTCCTATTCATGTGCCCATCCAGATGCCTTTTAAATGCTGTAATTGTACCAGCTTCCATCACTTTCTCTGCCAGCTCAATCCACACATGCATGATCCACTGAGTGAAAAGGCTGCGCCTTAGATCCCTTTTATATTTTTGCCCTCTCATCCTAAACCTATGCCCTCTAATTTTGGACTCCCCCACCCCGAGCACTCAAGGTCGGTATGAGCAGTCAAGTTCGCTCCCATCACAGTTCGGACCACTTGCCGACGTTGGCAATGCACGAAAATTGGCCTGAACGCGGGGGCCGGTCTGCTCTCGAAGGCGAGACCTTCGGCAGAACCGCCGGGTCAAATCCGGACGAGCTAGCCGGCCCCGAGCACTCAAAGTCGGTATGAGCTGTCAAGTTCGCTCCCATCACAGTTTGGACCACTTGCCGACTTTGGACATGCACGAAATTCGGACTGAACCCGGGGACCGGTCCGCTCTCGAAGGCGAGACACTCACCCTAAGCCTGACCCCACCGCCGGTGGCGATCCAGGCAAACACACCCTTCAAAATCACACCCATCCGGCAATGCTACTCAAAAAAGGATCCAAATTCAGAAACACCCCCTTCAAAAGGCACTCCGTCCCCGGCCACACTACCGGGGCATGCTCCCCTGGGCGATAATTAAGCCCCCACCACTATTTGAAGCCAACCACAGCCGCAACTTGAAAGGAGAAGTCAGTAACCAATTCAAAAATGCACTTGGTTACTGACTTCTACACACTCAAAAAAATTCTAAGTGTCGTTGGTTACTGATTTGTACTGAGCCTAAAAAATTCTAAGTGTCACTGGTTACTGATTTGTACTG
>NC_057756.1:10711825-10712325 GCF_004010195.1 Chiloscyllium plagiosum
GTGGTACGTGTATGGAATGAGCTGCCAGAGGATGTGGTGGAGGCAGGTACAATTGCAATATTTAAGAAGCATTTGGATGGGTATATGAATAGGAAGGGTTTGGAGGGATATGGGTTGGGTGCTGGCAGGTAGGACTAGATTGGGTTGGGATGTCTGGTCGGCGTGGACAGATTGGACCGAAGGATCTGTTTCCATGCTGTACATCTCTATGACTCTATGTGCGGATACAGGGAAATAATTCAACAAAAGAGCCATTTCAAATTTGATAGACCAAACAATATCCTTTTGAGAGATATAAATGGGAACATCAATATTTAAGTAGAAATTCCAATTTTTATTCTCCTCCCAAAGTCTCTGTCTTGTCAGGGTACACTGCAAGCCAGTAGGCCTTGCAACTCAACCACATCTTGTCCTCACCCAATATTCATATCTCTGTTGTTAGCAGTCAGGTTTTCAAGGGAAATAAGGAATGATGAAAAATACTGGCTTTGCCAGTGATG
>NC_057757.1:0-46686 GCF_004010195.1 Chiloscyllium plagiosum
TTGGAATAACTTAACTCTACTGGAAAACTTAACAGAATAATAGATACAATAACTATGACTAATTAACTGTTCTAATATAGTAATATCCCATAAACACACCCTTGGCAAAAGACAAATTCAGGAAACAGATTGTCATACGTGCAATCCTATCAGCAAGAAAGAGATACATGCAGTAGCCCCAGAGAGAGAGAGAGAGAGATCTTTTCCTTCCACAGTCTCAGTTCACACCCTCTAACTAACTAAAGCAAAACCTGCGAAATCCTAGGTCTGTCTGTGTCTCCACCCACTCAGGCTGCTTTTACTGTTCCAATTTTTAAAAAAAAAACACCCAAGGCTTCACAAGTTGTTTATCTTCTCATAGACTGCTTTTCGCTTGTCCCCCAATCTGTCTCTAAAAATAAAACAGGACAAAACACACCCCTTAAAGGCACAACATTGTCACAGGAGTCTGGCTGTTGGAGTGGGCTGGTGGGTCCTGGCGACTGTGTCAGTATTTTACAGTGGTTCACAGGGAGGGTGTCAGTATCTACAAGGAATCCCAGGAGGTGTTTCAGTATTTACAGGGGATCTCCGGGGGTGTGTGTCAATATTTTCGGGGTGTTCCCAAGGGAATATATATATATCGATTAAAAGTCACAAAATGTTATTAATTTGAGTTATCTGTCTGTTCATTGAAGTGGTCTTAATTCCCAAACAGCTGCAGCTGACAATTGATGAGTATAAAGCGTCCAGTCAAGCAGTAAAACAATACGCCTATCAGATGAGTGAAATGTTGCTGGTGCATATCGACAGTAAGCGCACGTACAGTGACAAGGAGTTTCGAGAAGCACAGCAGGCACATCAAGAAAACATCCAGACAAAACTATTAAAACTACACAAGGAGATTGTAACAATCATGCGTCAGACATATCTGGTCTTTAAGAGTGACGGATCTGAGGTGAGTTTGATGTGTTTTGATGTGTATATGTACTATCGAGGCATCACAATCCTTTTATTTTTTTTCCTTCTCTCATTACTAGCCTGGGTTACAAAATTCCTACATCTCGGAGATCATTGCTGCTATCCCACTCACAAATATCATCATCCATCCTTCAAGATTGGAAGGTTAACCTCCTTTTGTGAAGGGAGAACACTGTAGGTGCTGGAAATCTAAAATGTCAAAAAGTGTTGGAAATACTCAACAGATCAGGCAGCATCAGCAGAGAAAGAAAAGCAAAAGTGAACATTTTGGGTTAATGACCTCTCATCAGAACTGAGAAATGGTGGCAATGGTTTTGGGGAAGAGGAGAGGGGTTGAAGAGGATGAACTAAAGAGACTTTGGATGAGACTTGTGTGTTCATTTCCATTTCAGTGGAGAGGTTCAGTCAGTTCTCCAAAAGGTGTATTGTGATGACGATTCAGGAAGTGTGATTAATACTTGGATTCTAAAGTCGAGGAACAATCTTTATTTGATTTGTGTTTATATGGTTTGATTTGTATTTATTGTCACATGTACCTATGTACAGTGAAAAGACTTGTTTTATGAGCAGTACAGGCAGATCATAACAAACAAGGACGTGCAGTTCAAAGGGTACTTAGACAGAGCGAGACATACAAGATTACGGCTGCACAAGGGGTGCACAAAGCAAGATCAACATTAGATTTGTAGTCAGACGGGTCCATTCAGCAGTCTAATAACAGGAGAGGTGAAGCTGTTCTTGAACCTGTTGGTACATATGTCCAAGCTACTGTGACTTCTGCCTGAAAGATGAGGTTGGAAAAGAGTATTACTGGGGTTGGAAGGGTGTTTGATGATGTTGGCAGCCCTTCCGTGGCAACGAGAAGTGTAGATATTGTGTGTGCTAAGAAAGGTTGAATGCAGTGTTACTTTCATTTTTGATCTCTGTGAGTGGAGGTAGAGTGTCTGAAGCTTTGTTTACATGCATTTAAATGTGATCTTTAAAATCCTTGAGGTGAACAATTCATTGCATTAGTAACAAAGGTAGAATAGGGAAACAAATCTGACATTGCCTAGTGACAGGAGTCCAATATCACAGAAAGACACAGCCATCTGTAAGGTCAGGAAGAGTGTGTAAGTTTAAGTCAGAGTAAAAGGATGCTGTTGGTTCAGCAGTCTCCAGAAAGTCAGGGCTGGGGAAAACTGCTGGGAACTGGGAATGAGGAATAACCAAATGTTTGCTCTCAGAGTGTTTAGGGGTCAGTAAGAAGGAAGCTGCAGAAAGCAATTACAACTGATCATGGAACTTTAAAGTGAAGACTGGAAGGCATGTTACTTAGGTTTGAGGATAAAATGGTTAAAATCTTTATTTCTTTGAAATTGTCTATTTTTAATTTTATAACATCATCTAATATTTATTTGTAATAATACTGTTTCAAATAGTTCTTGTATAGTGTAAAATACTTTGTGTTAGAATCATACAGTACACTAGAGGCCCTTTGGCCGAGTGAATGTATACTGCCAAAGCTACGCTAAATTTACACTAGCCCCACTTTCCAGCACTTAGACCACAGCTTTGAATATTATGACACTTCAAGTGTTCATCCAAGTTCTTCTTAAAGGTTGTGAGGTTGGCTGCCTCAACTACTGCCCCAGGCAGTGCATTCCAGATGGATGAAAAGGTTTCTTTCTCAAATCCCCTCAAAACCTCCTGCCTTTTTCCTTAAAGGTGTGACCCCACAGGCCCGCTATTGACCCTCAACTGAGGGGACCAGCTGCTTTCTATCCACCTGAGGGAGAGGGGAGGGCATACTGATATCATCACGATCCTGTTAATCCACAGGCCCAGGTATTGTTTTTGGACTCCCACCATGGCACATGGTGGCATTTGAATTCAGTAACAATCTGGAGTTAAGGCTCTAATTGTCATTATGAAACGGTTTATTGTCAATTGTTGCTAAACACATCTAGTTGACTTATGTCCTACACATAATGTAGGCTGTCCTTACCTGGTCTGGCCTACATGTGACTTCTAAACCTCACCCTTGTGATTGACTCTTAATTGCCCTCTAGGTGATTAAGGATGGGCAACAAATGATGGCCTAGCCCCATATCCCATGGATATGTTAAAAGAAACCCTGTCTATGCCACTCATAATCTTATGCACATCTGTCAGGTTCTCCTCAACCTTTTATGCCCCAAACCTTTACTCTCTATTGTGTGTGTGTATATAATAAACTTTGAAGTGCCTTTGTTAAAAGTACAGTGGCAGCTTCTTGGGAATATGTCCACTGACTGACCACCATGGGAAACAAATAGCAAAAACAGAACTGAAGTTCTATATCAAACCAAATTTCAATTTGGGATCAGACTTGTCCATATTACTTTATCTGGCTTGGTATGGCAACTGCTCTGCCCAGGACTGTAAGAAACTATAGAGAGTTGTGAGCATATGAGTGGCACGGTGGCTCAGCGGTTAGCACTGCTGCCTCACAGCGGCAGGGTCCTGGGTTCAATTCCAGCCTCGGGTGAGTGTCTGTGTGGAGTTTGCACATTCTCCCCGTGTCTGTGTGGGTTTCCTCCGGGTGCTCCGGTTTCCTCCCACAGTCCAAAGATGTGCAGATTAGGTGAATTGGCCATGCTAAATTGCCCGTAGTGTTAGGTGCATTAGTCAGGGGGAATGGGTCTGGGTGGGTTACTCTTCGGAGGGTCAGTGTGGACTGGTTGGGCCATAAATGCCTGTTTTCATACTGTAGGGAATCTACTCATAGCCAAACTTCCATCGATTGGTTCTATCTATACATCTGGCTCTCTTGGAAAGGCAGCCAACATTATCTGAGACCCCACCCACCCCAGTTATAATCTCTTTCAACCTCTTCCATCGGGCAGAAGATACAAAAGCTTAAACACACCCACCAGCAGGTTCAAGAACACATTGTTCCCTGCTGTTATTAGACTCTGGAATGGACTTTTAAAATTTCAAGCTTAATGCTAGTCTTGCTGTTTGTGACCCTTCTTTGCAATTGTAGCATTGTTTCCTCACTGTTTTATTACCCTAATGCACTTTATATGTGTAGTGATTGGAACCAGCTGGATTTTGTTGACTATGAGATACTTGATTGGGGTTGTTAACCTGGGACGATCAGGAAGGCCCTGACTGACCGATATAACCAGGAGATCGAGAATCCCCTCAGCCTAGGAGAGTGACTCTGTGCTGGCTGGGCCTCAGTCAGTGTGCACTGTTAACCAGGAAGGCCCTGACTGACCGATATAACCAGGAGATCGAGAATCCCCTCAGTCTAGGGGAGTGACTCTGTGCTGGCTTACCATAGCCAGTGTACTGTGCGCAATTAAATATAGGGTGACTTGGTGACAGGATACCAGTCTCTGTGCAGTTATTTCGGTATGGGATGAGCTGTCTGTACTGCAAGCAAAACACAACTTTTCACTGTACCTTGGTAGATGGGACAATAATAAATCAAATCAGTATGCTGCCCTTTAATGTTAACCTAACTTATAAAGAAAGGCAGGAGGTCAGTGTGGTCACACCTTGAGGCAGTCCCAGCATCAATATTTCTGGGAGACATACCACAAAGAATATCAACGATAACAGCATTGGGCTAACGGTACAGTGAGACCATTGTGCCTCAATCATTTTGATGACCTAGAATCACACAGCCCAAAAGGAGGCCATTTAACCCACTGTACCTCTGTTGGCACTTCCAAAAAACTACCCATTATTCACACTCCCTCCTGCCTGATCTTTCAACCCTGTAATCCTTTTTCCCTTTAAAAGGTGTCCACTCCCAATCAACTTTGCTAATCCAGTGAGTTTGATAATTATTAAGATTTTGATATTTAATCTCCTTTTGATTGTGGCTTTGTAGGTGCAGCATTATTGGTTGAATTATGCCAAAAAAGTTGATCGAACAGTGGAAGAAGCCTTCAGACTGAATATTAAACGATCATTGCTGGAGCTGTCCAAGGCCATCAATGGGGATGCCAAATCCACACCCAATGCTCTCTTCAGGGTCATGGTGACTCTTCTGGATGACACTTCAGGTGGCCCACCACAGGTAGATCTCTTTCACAACTTGCTAGATTCATTGTAGATTTTTCATACCCCTCTGGTATATGGACGATTCAGGCTGATCCAGTAAACATAGTCATAGCGTCATAGAGATGTACAGCACTGAACCAGACCCTTTGGTCCGACTCGTCCATCCTGAACAAATAGCCTAAATTAATCTCGTCCCATCCCTCCAAACTCTTCCTTTTCATATACCCATCCAGATGCCTTTTAAATGTTGTAATTGTACCAGCCTCCACCACTTCCTGTGGCAGCTCATTCCATACACACATCACCCTCTGCGTGAAAAAGTTGCCCCTTAGGTCCCTTTTAAATCTTGCCCCTCTCACCTTAAACCTATGCCCTCTAGTTCTGGACTCCCCCACCCCAGGGAAAAAAGCCTTGTCTATTTACCCTACTTATGTGATTTTATAAATCTCTATAAGGTCATCCGTCACTCCAGGAAAAACAGCCCCTATCTATTCAGCCTCTCCCTGTAGCTCAAGCCCTCCAATCCTGGCAACATCCTTGTAAATCTTTTCTGAACCCTTTCAAGTTTCACAATATCCTTCACTTAGGAAGGTGACCAGAACTGCCCGCAATATTCCAAAAGTGGCCTAAACAATGTCCTGTACAGCGCAACATGACCTCCCAGCTCCTGTACTCAATACTCTGACAATAAAGGTAAGCTTACTAAACACCTTCTAAACATCTTTATAAATAGTGCAAGACTCAGCTGGGTTGTCAGAGAGGGACTGTTTCTTCTTGTGGCTGGTGGGCTTGAAATCTGGAATAGGAGGTTGAAACTTAAGATTTGAGCCAGACTGTTCAGGAGTGATATCAGGAAGCACTTCCTCACAGAGGGGAGTGGGAATCTGGAGCTTACTCCCCCTCAACAGCTGAGGAACAATTGATAAAGCTAACGGTTTTTGGTTAAGAGAAATAAGAAATCTGGATCGAGGTGGAGTTGAGGTACAGCTGAACCATGGTTGAATTGAATAGCTGAATGGCCTACTGTTCCTATTTTCATGTTATTGTTCTGTGCCTTAGTTAATTATCTACTAATTCTCTACTCATCCGCTTTCACCTGCTTTGCTTTCAGGTGGAGTTTTCACCCACTCTCGCCAGCCTTGCAAGCACTGTCAACAGTGTCAGTTTTCAGATTAAGAACACCCTTTCCATCTTCAAACGTATCCCAGAGCTACTGACCAGGAGGAAATCTACTCTGATTCCTGTTTTCCAAAATATTGGTAAGTAATGATTGTGGGAGCTGTGATTTTTGTCTGCATTCAGGTTCTGAAAGGGAAGGTGAGACCTGAGCAACAGGTGAATTACACCACACTGAGTGCAGCACCAGAGTTCACGCTGCAATGTATCACATACCCAGAAGGCAAACGTACTCCTGACTGACTTGGTTCATACTATTGTTAAATACTATATGCTCAAAAAACACCAGCATCAATCTTAATAGGCATGTACATTGTTGTGATGTTTCACCCCTGACATTAAAACCTGAAACAGGGTTAATAATGTGCGGGGCACAGCCTCCAAGTGAATGGACAACCAACCCTTTGGTGCTGAGGTGGGGAGAAATGTCTTCAGCCACAGGATGGTGAATGTGTGGAACCCATTGCCTCAGAAGGCTGTGGAGGCCAAGTCTTTAAGTGTCTGCAAGACAGAGATAAATAGTTTCTTGATTAGTAAGGGGATCAAGAGTTACAGGGAGGAGGCAAGAAAATGGGGGCTGCGAACAGTATCAGCCTTGATCAAATGGCAGGGCAGACTTGATGGGCTGAATGGCCTCATTCTGCTGCTGTATCTTATGGTCTTATGGATAAAGCAAGAAGTAACTGGGTACCAGTTAATCGATGTACCTATGAAAATGGCATGATTAACCATTTTTACCCATGTTGTGTGTACTCATGACTGCCAATTTATAAGTGATTCTGTGCTTAAGATGACAATAAAGTTGAGGAGTAACATCCCCAGAGTACAGCTGGGAAATGATGAGAAAATTTATTTAGAAACTGGTTCTGTGTGAGGTGTGTTAACAAGCCAAAGTTAACCTCACCAGATTAACTACTTTGTTAGTAAGGCACACACAGATCCATAATGGTTGAAGTTGCCTAGAAATGGGCTGCAAAGGAATTTCACCCAGCAGGTGGGAAACAAAATGGGAAAGCTTGCTCATTATTCATCTCGAATCTATTCCACATTGATTCCCTTAACTGGCATTGTTGCAATTTAAAAATAATTCTCAGCATTGTGTTCCAATCTCTCCATACTCTTACACTTTCCCAATCTCAGTAAATTCCTTCAACTCCACATCCTTCCAAGACCTCTTCATTCCTCCAATTCCGTACCTTACATATTCCTGATTTTAATAGCACCACCACTGGAGTCTGTGCCTTCAGCTGTCTCATCCTTAAACTCTGGAATTCCCATCCTAAATCCTCTCCACTCCTTTAAATGCTCCTTAAAATCTTATAGCTTTTAGAAAGTCAGAAAGTCAAACCGCAAGGAAACAGACCCTTCAGTCGAACCAGTTCATATCAAACCTAATCCCAAACTAATCTAGTCCCACCTGCCTGCTCCTGGCCCATATCCCTCCAAACCTTTCCTATTCATGTATCTATCCAAATGTCTTTTAAACATTGTAAGTATACCCACATCTACCATTTGATTGTGGGTAAGGTGTTGGAAAAGGTTATAAGAGACTTATAATCATCTGGAAAGGAATAATTTGATTACGGAAAGACAGCATGGTTTTGTGAAGGGTAGGTCGTGCCTCACTAACCTTATTGAGATATTTGAGAAGGTGACAGAGCAGGTGGATGAGGGTAAAGCGGTTGATGTGGTCTTCAGTAAGTCGTTTGATAAGGTTTCACACAGTAGACTATTGCACAAAATACAGAGATTCAGGATTGAAGGCGATTTAGCGGTTTGATCAGAAATTAGCTCGCTGAAAGAAGACAGAGGGTGGTGGTTGATGGGAAATGTTCATCATGGAGCTCAGTTACCAGTGGTGTGCCACAACAGTCTGTTTTGGGGCCACTGCTGTTTGTCCTTTTTATAAATGATCTGGATTTCGACATAGAAGGATGAGTTAGTAAATTTGCAGATGACATTAAGGTAGGCAGAGTTGTTGACAGTGCCGAAGGATGTTGTGGGTTACAGAGGGATATAGATAAGATGCAGAGCTGGGCTGAGAAGTGGCAAATGAAGTTTAATGTGGAAAAGTATGAGGTAGTTCACTTCAGAAGAAGTAACAGGAATGCATAGTACTGGGCTAATGGTAAAATTCTTGGCAGTGTAGATGAACAGAGCGATCTCGGTGTCCTAGTGCATAAATCCCTGAACGTTGCCACCCAGGTTGATAAGGTTAGTAAGAAGCTGAAACTTTATTGCTGGAACAGCACAGCAGGTCAGACAGCATCTAGGGAAAAGGAGATTCGACGTTTCGGGCACATGCCCTTCCTCCTAGTTAGTAAGAAGGCATGTGGTGTGTTGGTGTTTATTGGTCGGGGGACTGAGTTTCAGAGCCATGAGGTCATGCTTCAGCTGTACAAGACACTAGTAAGGTTGCACCTGGAGTATTGCGTGCAGTTCTGGTCACTGCATTATAGGAAGGATGTGGAAGTTTTGGAAAGGGTTCAGAGGAGGTTTTCTAGGATGTTGCCTGGTATGGAGGGAAGGTTTTACAAGGAAAGGCTGAGGGAACTGGGGCTGTTTTCGTTAGAGAGAAGAAGGTTGAGAGCTGACTTAATCGAGACATATAAGATAGTCAGAGGGTTAGATGGGGTGGACAGTGAGAGCCTTTTTCCTCAGATGGTGATGGCTAGCATGAGGGGACATAATTTTAAATTGAGGGATGATAGATTTAGGACAGATTTCAGGGGTAGTTTCTTCACTCGGAGAGCAGTAGAAGCATGGAACGGCCTGTCTGCAACAGTAGTAGACTCACCGACGTTAAGGGCATTTAAATAGGCATTGGAGATACATATGGATAATGACGTAATGGTGTAGTTTAGATGGGCATCAGATTATTTTCACAGGTCAGCGCAACATCGAGGGCTGAAGGGCCTCTACTGCGCTGTAACATTCTATGTTCCTCAGGAAGTTCATTCCACATGCGAACCATCTATTGTGTAAAATATTTGCCTCTTTCTTTTTAATCTCTTTCCTCTCACCTTAAAAATGTGGCTCCGGTCTTGAAATTTCCCATCCTGGGGAAAAGCCAACTACCACAACTCTATCTATACCTCTCATTATTCTACAAACTTAGTGTCATAGAGTCATCGAGATGTACAGCACAGAAACAGACCCTTCGGTCCAACTCATCCATGCTGACCAGTTATCCCAACCCAATCTAGTTCCACCTGACAGCATCTGGCCCATATCCCTCCAAACCCTTCCTATTCATATACCCATCCAGATGTCTTTTAAATGTTGCAATTGTACCAGCCTCCACCATTTCCTCTGGAAGCTCATTCCATACACGTACCACCCTCTGGGTGAAAACGTTGCCCCTTAGGTCTCTTTTATATCTTTCCCCTCTCACCCTAAACCTATGCCCTCTAGTTCTGGACTTCCCCACCCCAGGGAAAAGACTTTGTCTATTTATCCTATCCATGTTCCTCATGATTTTATAAACCTCTGTAAGCTCACCCATCAGCCTCCGATGCTCCAGGGAAAACAGCCCCAGCCTGTTCAGCCTCTCCCTGTATCTCAGATCCTCCAATCCTTGCGACATCCTTGTAAATCTTTTCTGAACCCTTTCAAGTTTCACAACATCTTTCCGATAGGAAGGAGACCAGAATTACATGCAATATTCCAAAAGTGGCCAAACCAATGTCCTGTATCAACCTCAACATGACTTCATGTAGCTCAGTGTCAAATGTTGCATTGCTGTAGAATTATATAAATTATATAAATATAAAAAGAAGTTATATAAATGTAAGTTCTATTACAATGCAATTACTTCTTGTAGAGAATGATGATGAAATTAGGAAGATCCAAGGTATGATCAATTCGGGCATGGCGACCAATGCTACAAATCTTCAGAACTATCTGAAAACCTGGGACACCTATCGTGAGATCTGGGAGATCAACAAAGATTCCTTCATCCGCCGTTACAAGCGCCTCAATCCAGCGGTGTCATCCTTTGATGCAGATATTGCCCGGTGAGAGACCTTGACTAAGACTTTAACTTGTTCTAAACCCACCTCTTGTACAGAGTTCATATTGGGCCTCTAACCATTTCTATCACTCCACATTGATGCGAGTGCCTTCTGCATCTTCCTTAGGTTTCTTTCTTGTACTCTAGTTTGCCTTTTACATACTGGTATTGATCGCAGCTGATGGTAATACAGGACAAGTCCAGTCCCTGAGTGAAACCTGCCTTGATGAACCATAACTTTTAGTGGTCAGCCACTGAACATGTTCACAAGTGGCTGTCAGTGTACTTGTAACGAAAGAGTTTAAGTTTATTACACAAAAGAGAAGAAAAGGGATGTAGGTTTATGGTGAGTGGGTGAACATTTAAAGGAGATGTGCCAGGCAAGTTTTTCATGCAGTGGGTGGTTGGTACCTGAAACATGTTGCCAGGGGAAGTGGTAGAAGCAAATACTATAGGGATATTTAAGAGGCATTTAGACAGACCCTTGAATAGGCAGGGAATAGAGGGATACGGCAAATGTGCAGAAGATGGGGTTAGATTAGAAATACATCATGATCGGCACAGACATAGTAGGCCAAAGGTCTTGTTCCTGTGCTGTGCTGTTCTATGTTCTAGATATTGTAAAGTCACCATAGCCCCAGAGGACCACTCTCTCATTAGAGAGAGATGTTTGATACTGGGATTGACCTAATGGTCAGCATGTCACAGGCCAAGGGAGAGATTGAGAAGAAGAGATCTTCACGGTAACATCAGTTGGTGTAGGAATTGAACCCACACTGTTAGCATCACAAACTAGCTGGCCAACCAAATGAGCTAACCAATCCCCATTCAAAGTAAGGATTACAGGTTCTGTATTATCACTGCAGGAATGAATTATAAAACATTTTTAGCGAGTTATTCAAATATGGTCTTCAAATATTTGTCTGTGAGATAGCTGGCATAACGGGCAGCAGTGAGGCTCAGTAGCTAGCACTGCTGCCTCACAGTGCCAGGAACCCGGGTTCGATTCCAGCCTAGGACATCTGTCTGTGTGGAATTTACACATTCTGTCGGTGTGGGGTTTTTCCGGGTGCTCTGTGTTCCTCCCATACTCCAAAACTGTGCTAGTTAGGTGGATGGGCCATGCTAAATTGCCTTTGGTGTCCATGGCTGTGCTGGCTATGTGGGTTAGCCTTGGGAAATGCAAGGTTACAGGGTTAGGATGGGGGTGTGGGTCTGGGTGAGATGCTCTTCGGAGGGGCAGTGTGGACCTGATGGGCCAAATGGCCTGCTTCCACACTGACAGAATTCTGTGATGATTCAGGATTCAATTGAGATGATGATTTTAGTGATAGTAATATAATTGAAAATGGCTTTGGACAGCCAGGGTGTGACTGGGATTGGAGTGCGGGTCTGCTTTGAAGATACAACCTGCTTTTGTCCTTCTGGCCATCATCTTTCCAACTCCTGAGTATGCCTCACTGGGAATGCGTGCTGGAAATCAAGCCCCTCTATTCCCGGAGTCATCACAAACATTAAAGATTTTAAAAAGTATGTATAACTCCCCAACTTTCCTGCTTTCTTAGCTCCAGGTTGGCACAAAGTATGGACCATGTTTTTGTTCTTAACAAGAATCACCATTTATTACAAATAAACAGACTATAGCTACAGGTGAACTGGATGATCCATTGGCATATGAACCTGCTAATTAAAACACTAAAACATTAAAACACGTGCGCATGCACACACACACACAAAAGAAATGGGTGTTATGGATGTAGGGAAAATTGGGAATGCAGTTTAGTGATCTTTTGCACAAGATCTGCAGAAATGGTTCATGTGCTGTTCAGAATGCTGCTTCTCAGTTTTCCTTTTCCAGGTGCTTTGACTGGTTTGTGAGAGGTACAGGACAGTCCTAGTTTACACTTATGAAAGGTCTTTGACTTGTCACAGCTTACAGCAACTACTGGAGGAAGAATAAACCAGTTTTCTTCAGGCTTACTGTGGCTTTTACTGCAGAGAACAAAGACATCTCCTGAGAGATCTGGAGGCGACTATGTTTCTTGTTCACAGAACCAAGCTGTTCAGCAACCTGAGAATCAATCATGTATTTGATGGCAGGATGAAGGCCTTTTTCATCATTGACAGCTGGTTGCTCATCCACAGACCAATCAGCTGCATGGTGCTAACCAAATCTCCATCTGTGCACAACCAGTTCATTTACAACTACACTTCAACCACAGCTGGGACCAGAAGCTGTGCAAACTGTGCTCACAAAGAGTATCAGGATGCTTGCTTTCAAAATATGCAGTAGTCCCTCCAGCCAGCAATGCTTAGTTATAAAACCGATCTTTATTCGTTTCAATCCATGGTTTAAAATACAGAAAAATAAAACACATGGTCTTTGCAATGAAATTTAACCATAAATGAAGGCTTTAGAAATGACAGAATCATGTGCTTTAGCTCTGTCATTAGCATTGCTGTTGATACGTGGGCCTTTTTCCTTAACTCACTTGATCTTTCTTTTTCTGTTGTAGCTACACAGAAGTGGCCAACAATGTCCAGAAGGAGGAGACCATTGTGCAGATTCAGTTTGTCCTTCTTGATTGCTCTCCGTTAAAATTCTCCCTCGTTCAGCACTGCAACGAGTGGCAAAATAAATTCACCACACTGCTGAGTGAGATGGCAAGCCAGATGCTGCTGGATTTCTGTCAGTTCCTTGAAGAAAATGGCAACAAGTGGGTTTGCTGGCATGCTATTGCAATCTGACTCTCCTAGCCCTGTCTGCACCTGTTTCCAGTTTCCTGCTGATAATCTGGCCATCCTTTCTATATCATTATTGATTCATCACAAATGGTCAGGGATGTTTCTCCTTTTAAAATATGGCTCACTGCTTTCCTACAGGGCACTTAATGGGAAGGTCCTGAGCAGTGTGCTGAACAAAGAGACCCTGGAGTGAAGGTTCATAGTTCCATGAAAGTGGAGTTGCAGGTAGACAGGATAGTGAAGTTGTTTGGTATGCTTGCCTTTATTGGTCAGTGCATTGAGTATAGCAGTTGGGAGGTCACGTTGTGTGTATACAGGACATTGGTTAGGCCACTTTTGGAATACTGCATTCAGATGGTCTCCCTGCAAGAGGAAGGCTGTTATGAAACTTGAAAGGACTCAGAAAAGATTTGCAAGGATGTTGCCAGGGTTGGAGGATTTGAGCTATAGGGACAGGTTGAACAGGCTAGGGCTGTTTTCCTTGGAGCATCAGAGGCTGAGGGGTGACTTTATAGTGGTTTATAAAATCATGAGGGGCATGGATAGGATAAATAGACAAGGTTGAAGAATGTGGTGTTGGAAAAGCACAGTCAGTCAGGCAGCATCTGAGCAGCAGGACAATCGACATTTCGAGCATAAGCTCTTCATCAGGAATGTCAATTCTCTTTATCCTCAGATGCTGTCTAACTGGCTATGCTTTTCCAGCACCACACTCTTCGACTCTGACCTCAGCATCTGCAGTGCTCACTTTGTCTCAATAAACAGACCTGGGGTGGGGGAGTTCAAAACTAGAGGGCATAGGTTTAAGGTGAGATGAGAAAGACTGAGAAAGGACCTAAGGGACAACTTTTTCACGCAGAGAGTGGTGCAGATATGGAATGAGCTGCCACAGGAAGTGGTGGAGGCTGGTACAATTACAACTGGATGGGTATATGAATAGGAAAGTTTTAGAGGGCCAAGTGCTGGCAAATGGGACCAGATTAGGTTGGGATATCTGGTTGGTATTGATGAGATGGACCGAAGGGTTTGTTGCCATGCTGTATAGCTTTATGCTCTATGATGGCACTCACTTTTTCCTGGGTGCAATTCCAAAAGAGAAATTATTTCGATACCTACTTTAAATTAAAGTGCGCCAAATGCTTTGTAGCCATTGAATGAACCTGGGCAACTGTAAATGGCAGGATTCTACATCCAGAGGTCATTGCTATCATTGAAAGTGTCAACTGCATTGTCACCTAGCTCTGTGCCAATCACAAAGGAAATTCTTTTGAGGAACCCTATGCAACACCTTGGCAAATATTTCATGATTGGCGAGGATCTGCCATTGCGCAGGAACCGTATGTTTAAAATACTGAGTCAGTCGCATTGCTGTTGATGAGTGGGAATGATCATAGAACCACAGAAGGAATTATAATAATGAAGACCAATCCTGTTTGTGCCAGGTGAAAGAGCTTTTCAATCTAAACTTGTTTTTCCAGCTCTTGGTCCGGAACCCACTAGGTTTCAGCAACTTGAGTGCCTATCTCTGCGTATTTTAAATGTCACAACATTTCTGACACTATTGGTCTATTATATATTGAAGTTAAACTTAAGTTCAGCCATCTCTCTTCTAAAGAAAATAAGCCCAGTCTAGCCAACCTCTCTTCATTGGTAAAATTCTCCATTCCTGGCAATATCATCTCCCTTGTGTGTCTACTGTGATCACATCCTGCATTTTACTGTGTCCTAACTTGTACTGTTCTCTGTCTTGCATGAAACTTTTAGAGTAAGCCATACTCCTCAGAACTTGGAAGAACTGACCAGTGGGATCCAGCACCTGGAGTACCTTCAGAACGAACTCCCAAAGACAGAGGCACGCATCAGCCCCATTCATGAGCAGTTCAACATCCTGGAGAAATACGAGTTCCAAATCGAAGAAGCAGTGAGTGTGGAACCACAGTTGTAAGGCAAGCACTGAGTTGAGCTAGACCACACTTTGACATTGTTCTGTTTCTCTCTCCCTCCCTCTCTCATGCAGGTCCAGCGGAGGCTGGAGTCAATGAATGGTGAATGGCTCAACTACCAACAGGTGATCAGTGACAGTGAGGCCATGCTGAAGAGGCAAAAGGAGAAGTTCAGAAGTGGCCTCATCCACTCTGCGGAAGAGCTGAAGAAGAAGACTCATAATGCCATTGAAGATTTTAACATGAGAGGTAGGCAGAAGAGGAGAGAGGCGATCCCACACCACCCACCCCAATCCAGCCTTTCCCTACAATATTCATTTAGAGTCCCAGGTAAAGAGAAGACTGCATTTCATGATCAATAGACCAGCCAATATTTATTTCTGTCTCTCAACCAATGTCATAAATAACAGTGACCTGATCATTATTACATGGCTGCTTGTGGGATCGTACTCTGTGTAATGTGTCTCTGGCATTACTACATTGCAGCAGTAACAATATTTCAAAACTACTTACTTGGCTGTTAGCTGCCTTGAGACATTCAGGGAGACCTTGCTCCTTTCTCTGTCTGACACAGCTGCACTGACCCTCTGACAGTGCCCACTCCCTCAGTTCTGACCCTCCAACACTACGGCACTCTCTCAGCACTGACCTTCTGACAGTGCGGTGCTCCCTCAGCACTGATTCTCCGACAGAGCCCTCTCCCTCAGCACTGACCCTCCGATAGTTCGGTGCTCCCTCAGCGCTGACCCTTCAACACTATGGTACTCCCTTAGCGCTGACCTCCAAAAGTCTGGTGCTCCCTCAGCACTGACCTTTTGACAGTATTGGACTCCCTCAGTGCTCACCCTCCGATGGGTGCGGCACTCCCTCAGCGCTGACACTCTGAGAGTGCGGCACTCCCTCAACGCTGACCCTCTGATAGTGCGGCACTCCTTTTTATTTTATTTTACTGTAAAGGGAATGTCCATTTGGATAATTTGCTCGAGCTTTTGCAGAGATGCTTGGACATGTTCCTTGTAATTCCTGTGTGAACGTTAGTCTTTCAGCCGTATCTGATACATGATTTAAGGTTAAAAATCACACAACACCAGGTTATAGTCCAACAGGTTTAATTGGAAGCACTAGCTTTTGGAGCGCTGCTCCTTCATCAGGTGGTAGTGGTTTTTAACTTTGTACACCCCAGTCCAACGCCGGCATCTCCAAATTATGATTTATATTAGTCTTGATGTGAGAATCACTTGATTGTCATTGGTGGTTGGCTTCCAGTGAACTTATCTTATTTGAACTATTTGAACAGTTTAGTTCTTGCCTTTTACGGGGCATATGGGAGTACACCTAAATCATATGGATGCACATTAACAGAAGAGCACCAGAACGTGTTAACTGGTATGTTTCAGGAAGTGTTTACTTCACTCTTTGGCTTGTGAATGCTTCACTGGGAGGCGCGAAACAGAATAGATTTGATTCACAAGTTCTGGGAGGGAGTTCAGAGTCCATGTGGTGTTTTTCTCCTCACTGATGTAGCTAAATGAACAATGTGGACTAAGGGGCAACTTTTTCACACAGAGGGTGGTACGTGTATGGAATGAGCTGCCAGAGGAAGTGGTGGAGGCTGGTACAATTACAACATTTAAGAGGCATTTGGATGGGTATATGAATAGGAGGGGTTTGGAAGGCTATGGCACGGGTGCTGGCAGGTGGGACTAGATTGGGTTGGGGTATCTGGTCAGCATGGACAGGTTGGACCGAAGGGTCTGTGTCCATGCTGTACATCTCTATGACTCTATGTTGGTCGTCCAGAAGTGATTTCTTCCACCATCACCCTGCTCATGTTGCCCCTGACCTCCCACAGCATGAAACATCAGCCATTTTTCTCTTTTCAGGGCCCTTCAGCAGTTCAATAAACACGGATAGTGCCCTGAGCATGATCAGCGAACTACGAAATAATCTCAACCTCCTCAAGCAAGAGGAAGAAAGCATTCGCAATGGCCTCAATGTCTTCAAGATTGATCAACCCTTGTCCAAAGAGCTGCAAAATCTGGAGAAGGTAAGGGAGTGAAATGCAGCACAGCCCATTGGGCCTACACTGGCTGCTTGAAAGGTGTTACCCAAATCTTCCATCCCACCCTCCCTTAGGCCTACATATTTACCGTTATTGTATTAATCCAGTTCCCTTTGAAATTACTTTCTCAAAATATTTGCTCAGAGGATATGAGTGTTGCTAGACAGACTAGCATCCCATTGCCCATCCCTAACTGCCCTAGAGTGGAGTTAGGAGTCAATCCGAATGGGCAAAGCATCAAATATAGGCTGTATCGGGTAAAGGTTGGCAGATTTGCTCCTGCCAGTGAAGTGGAAAGGATTGAATAAGAACAGAAATTGCTGGAAATGTTCAGCAGGTCTGACAGATTACGTGGAAAGAAATCATAGTTAATGTTTTGGGTTCATTGACCCTTCCTCAGAAATGAAGGCATAAAAACCACCTTTTTCCCAGATACCATCAGTTCTAAGGAAGGGTCACTGGACCTGAAACATTAACTCTAATTTCTCTCCGCACGTGCTGCCAGACTTACTGAGCTTTTCCAGCATTTTCTGTTTTTGTTTCTGATTTCCAGCATCTGCAGTTCCTTTGGTTTTTATTTGGAAAAGGTTGAATCTGTTTCTGTGTTCCAGATCACAGCAACTCACTGTGTTTACATGAAAGTCGCATTCGTGGCTTCCTGTTAATTCTTTTTCCCATTGCCTTCAGGCTGTCTCCCTCAATTACTGACCCTCCTGACGCTGATAATTTGATTAATGTGTGATTGACACTTCATAGAGACCGTTTGAACCTCCTGGACTCAGTATCAAGTTCAACCACTTGAGCTCCCACATGCCCTTAAGCCAAGCCCCACACACTAGGCCTTGTTAATCACACTTCACATCAGTTCTGATGAAGTCATCTGGACTCAATGTTAGCTTGCTGTCTCTCCACAGATGCTGCCTGATCTGCTGTGATTTCCAGCATTTTTTTGTTTTCAGTCTTGTTACTGTGTGAAACCACATATTACACACAGCCCATTGTTAGCCACTAACTGTCCCCATTAATAGCTGTTCCCAGTTCTATCCAGATTATTTTCCACTCCTTTGTCTGTCCAACTGTTCTTCTCTTTCTCTGGGATCTATCCCTACCTATCATTTACTCTTTACCGCCTCACCGCACCCTATCTTCTGTGTATAAACCCCCATTTTCCGAGCTACCATCAGTTAACCCGAAACGTTGATTCTAATTTCTGTCTCCATGGATGCTTCTCAGCTTTTCCAGCAATTTCTGTTTTTGTTTCTTTTGGCCTTTGCTTTGGTTTGTAGGATCTGGATTTCCTGCAGCAAGCCTGGGAGGTCACCAAACAATGGGAGGAATCTTGGGTAGAGTGGAAAGGAGGGAAGTTCAGCTCTCTGCAGACACAGATTATGGAGAACACCGCTATGGGATATTTCAGGAAACTGAACAAGCTCAGCCAGATTCTCAAGGTATTTAGCCCTTTGTTTTTCAGCATGACTGGATATATGCATATTGCTGCCAACCCATTTAATGGATGTGTTTAAAGTTAATGTGGGGAGCAAACAGGAGAGTGCACTGAAATTCCTTCCACCCTCTAACTATGCCTGCCTTTTCCTATTTCAATGAAAAATTGAGATGGTATTTTCTTCCAAGTGTGGTGGTGTGTGCCACACGTAAATGGTGAAACCAGAACCATAGCCATTGGTCAGCTCTAAGCCCACCAGTGGTCACGCAGGCTTTAGTCACCTGGCACTCGGCCTCAGATGGCCAGCCAATCAGAAGCCAGCAGCCCTTGTGAGTAGTAAAGCCTTCTCAGAATCCAAAGGTGCTAGTGTCAGGGCATTGCCAAGGCCCTGTGCTGGTAAGCAAGGTAGGTGGCTGTTCACAATGGCAGGTTAGCAGGATGTGGGTCACAGCCCTAGATTGAGGAGCTAGAGACCTTGCTAACCCCTCAGTCCGGTGGGTCCACTGTACCAGTTGGGAAGGATATCTGCTGGGGACAACATCAATCATGGTAATGACGTGAAGTGACCCTTAAGTCTTCATGAATTGATTACTGAATGGCACTAATTGGTGATGTGTTGGAGGGATCCAATTTGGCAATCCCTGTCCAGAAGTGGCTGGAAAAGGGTAAGAATCTCCCTGCTGCCAGCCGAGATGACTACCTGCCCTTCCAGTTCCCCCATCCCTGGTATCATAGCCGCTCATTATGTCCACATTCATATGGATATATCAACTAAACACTCTATTTGCCCCAGTTTGAGTTTCCTGCTTCTCTCGATCACAGTTGAGTCGTGTACTACCCACCTCTACCAAAAGAAAGGAAGCTGTGCCAAGCTTATTTTTGATATGGTGGTGCCAGTGTTGGAAGGGGGGTGGACAAGGTCAGAAGTCAGATTACATCAGGTTATAGTCCAACAGATTTATTTTAAATCACAAGCTTTCGGAGCGCTACCCCTTTGTCAGGTGACCTGATGGTGGGGCACTGCTCCAAAAGCGTCTGCTTTCAATAAACCTATTGGACTATAGCCCGGTGTCGTCTGACCTCCACTTTTATTTTTGGAAGAGGAGGAAGCTGTTACTTTCATTGTAGCACCAACATTAGTCAATCCTCTCTCCACCAGAGCAAGTCACAGTCTATATTGTCCAAGTTCCACTTCTCTGCAGGTGGTGCTGCATTTGTTGGCTCTGATACTGCAGGAACTCAAGCAGATGGTATCTGGCAAAAACACACCAACAAAACCCAAACAGAACTTTCGTTTGTTGCACTGATTTGGTTTATAAACATTAACTGATGGACAAAAATCCCCTTGTGCTGGTACAACGGAATAGCGAGTGAAACCTATGTAAACAAGCATTCCTACAAAATGGGCACCTGTGGATAGATTCAAACATCTTGTGTAGCGAATTATACAAGGAGCACTCTGAAACCACAATGCATGTTAAATGGATGGTGCCTGCATAACCAAAGAGCTTCCTTAGAGGGGCAGAGTGGCAGAATGACTCAGTGGTTAGCACTGCTGGCTCACAGTGCCAGGGACCCAGGTTTAATTCCACCTTCGGCTGACTGTCTGTGCAGAGTTTGCATGTTTCCCCACCCCTGCCCCCGCCCCTGTGTAAATGTGAGTTTCCGGTGTCCAGGGATGTGCAGGTTAGGTTGGAATGGCCATGCTAATTTATCATACAGTGTCCAGAGATGTGCAGGTTAGCGTGGATTGGCCATGGGAAATTGTCGCCCAGTGTCCAGGGATGTGCAGGTTCGGGTAGGTTGGCCATGAGAAATTGTCCCTAAGTGTCCAGGGATGTGCAGGTTATGGTGGATTGACCATGGGAAAGTGTCCCATAGTGCCCAGGCATGTGCAGGTTAGAGTGGGTTGGCCATGGGAAATTGTCCTTTAGTGTCCATGGATGTGCATGTTAGGAAGGACTGGCCATGGGAAATTGTACCATAGTGTCCAGGGATGCGTACGTTAGGGTGGATTGACCATAGGAAATTGTCGCATAGTGCCCAGGGATGTGCAGGTTAGGGTGAATTGGCCATGGGAAATTGTCCCATAGTGTCCAGAGATGTGCAGGTTATCGTGGACTGGCCATGGGAAATTGTCCCACAGTGTCCAGAGATGTGCAGGTCCGGCTAGATTGGCCATGGGAAATTGTCCCATAGTGCCCAGGGATGTGCAGGTTAGGGTGGATTGGCCATGGGAAATTATCCCATCGTGTCCTGGAACGTGCAGGTTAGGATAGATTGGCCATGGGAAATTGTCCCATAGTGCCTAGGGTGTGCTGGTTAAGGTGGATTGGCCATGGGAAATTGTCCCATTGTGCCCAGAGATGTGCAGGTTAGGGTGGATTGTCCATGGAAAATTGTCCCATAGTGACCAGGGATGTGCAGGTTAGGGTGGATTGTCCATGGAAAATTGTCCCATAGTGACCAGGGATGTGCTGGTTAGGGTAGATTGGCCATGGGAAATTGTCCCTTAGTGTCCAGGGATGCGTCGTTAGGGTGGACTGGCCATAGGAAATTGTCCCATAGTGTCCAGGGATGTGCAGGTTAGGGTGGATTGGCCGTGGGAAATTGTCCCATAGTGCCCAGGGATGTGCAGGTTAGGGTGGATTGGCCATGGGAAATTGTCCCATAGTGTCCAGGGATGTGTACGTTAGGGTGGATTGTTTTTGGGAAATTGTCCCATGGCATCCAGTGATGTGTAGTTTAGGGTGGATTGGCCATGGGAAATTGTCCCATAGTGTCCAGGGATGTGCAGATTCGGGTGGATTGGCAATGGGAAATTGTCCCATAGTGGCCAGAGATGTGCATATTCGGGTGGACTGGCCATGGGAAATTGTCCCTTAATGTCTAGGGATATGCTGGTTAGGGTAGATTGACCATGGGAAATTGTCCCTTAGTGTTCAGGGATGCGTCGTTATGTTGGATTGACCATAGGAAATTGTCCCATAGTGCCAGGGATGTGCAGATTAGGGTGGATTGGCCACGGGAAATTGTCCCATAGTGTCTAGGGATATGCTGGTTAGGGTAGATTGGCCATGGGAAATTGTCCCATAATGTCTAGGGATGTGTTGGTTAGGGTGGATTGGTTATGGGAAATTGTCGCATAGTGTCCAGGGATGTGCAGGTTAGGGTGGATTGGCCATGGGAAATTGTCCCATATTGTCCAAGGATGTGCAGATTAGGGTGGATTGGCCATGGGAAATTGTCCCATAGTGACCAGGGATGTGCAGTTTAGGGTGGATTGGCCCTGGGAAATTATCCCATAGTGTCCAGGGATGTGCAGGTTAGGATGGATTGGCCATGGGAAATTGTCCCATAGTGTCCAGGGATGTGTCGGTTAGGGTGGATTGGCCATGGGAAATTGTCCCATAACGTCCAGGGATATGCAGGGTAGGGTGGATTGGCCATGGGAAATTGTCCCATAGTGTCCAGGGTGTGTCGGTTCGGGTGGATTGGCCATGGGAAATTGTCCCATAGTGTCCAGGGATGTGCAGTTTAGGGTTGATTGGCCATGGGAAATTGTCCCATAGTGTCCAGGGATGTGGAGGTTAGGATGGATTGGCCATTGGAAATTGTCCCATAGTGTCCAGGGATGTGTAGGTTATGGCGGATTGGCCATGGGAAATTGTCCCATAGTGTCCAGGGATGTGCAGGTTAGGGTGGATTTGCCATGGGAAATTGTCCCATAGTGTCCAAGGATGTGCAGGTTAGGGTGGGTTGGCCATAGGAAATTGTCCCCTAGTGCCCAGAGATGTGCAGGTTAAGGTGGAATGGCCATGGGAAATTGTCCCATAGTGTCCAGGGATGTGCAGGTTAGGGTGGATTGGCCATGGGAAATTGTCCCAAAGTGTCCGGGATGTGCAGATTAGGGTGGAATGGCCATGGGAAATTGTCCCATAGAGTCCAGGGATGTGCAGGTTAGGGTGGAATGGCCATGGGAAATTGTCCCATAGAGTCCAGGGATGTGCTGGTTAGGGTGGATTGGCCATGGGAAATTGTCCCAAAGTGTCCAGGGATGTGCAGGTTAGGGTGGATTGGCCATGGGAAATTGTCCCATAGTGCCCAGGGATGTGCAGGTTAGGGTGGATTGACCATAGGAAATTGTCTCATAGTGTCCAGGGATGTGCAGGTTAGGGTGGATTGGCCATGGGAAATTGTCTCATAGTGCCCAGGGATGTGCAGGTTCGGGTGGATTAGCCATGGAAAATTGTCCCATAGTGCCCAGGGATGTGCAGGTTAGGGTGGGTTGGCCATGGGAAATTGTCCCCTAGTGCCCAGAGATGTGCAGGTTCGGGTGGAATGGCCATGGGAAATTGTCCCATAGTGTCCAGGGATGTGCAGGTTAGGGTGGATTGGCCATGGGAAATTGTCCCATAGTGCCCAGGGATGTGCAGGTTAGGGTGGATTGGCCGTGGGAAATTGTCCCATAGTGCCCAGGGATGTGCAGGTTAGGGTGGATTGGCCATTGGAAACACAGAGATATGGAGATGGGGTAGGAGAGTTGGTCTTGGTCTGGGTTGGATGCTCTTAGAAGTGGCAATGTGGACTTGATAGGCCAAATGGCCTGCTTCCACAGCATAGGAATTCTGTGATTCAGTGTCTGGCTGAGACCAGGGCCCAGAGAAAGCAGAAACCCAGTGTCCAGGTCAGAATCCTGAGTCTTCCTGTGCAGCACAGGCTGCCATTGCCAGCGTGGAGTGTGATGATCTTGAGAAGTCACCCACTCTGCAAACCCAATCAGGGAGAATGCTCCCAGGATGTTCCCATTTTGGTTGGATGGAGTTAGTGTAGGTTCTGGCCATCTCTGTAAACAGACACAAGGACTGCTGGCTGTGGAGGGGGTTTGTGTGAAAGGCCAGTCTTGGTGATATTGGGGTGGGGGTAGGGGTTAGTTTGGGTTCTGGACATCTCTGTTTCCAGACACAAGGACTGCCAGCTGGGGGGGGGGGGGGGGGGGGGTTGAGAAAAAAGCACCTGCCCATCACACTCTCCTGGTTCTGATTAAACTAAATTGAATTTCTATATGTCCACTGCAGACTTTATTTAAAAAGAATCACTGATTTACAATAATTCATTCGCTGCATTTTCATTCTTTCAACTAACTAATCTCTCTGAGACACATTTCATTCAAATTCTTGAATTCTTATGTGAAAGGAAAGTTGCATTTATCATCCTACCTCAAGGATGTTATAACCACTTGTAGCTGTCAATCAAGTAGTGAACGAGAGGCACCTGCTCTGACAACAGTAGGTTGTAAATGATTCATACAGTACAAACCTTCTGAAGCCATCCACTTTATAGCAACAGGCAATGAAATAGCAGGCCTTTAAACTACTATTTGTTTTAAAACTGCATAGACCAGGGGACATATAAATGCCCTGACAGTTTCTGGAAGATTTAGCCATGACAGCTTGATAGTTATAATAAGTTTATTCATGTTTTACATACAATCATTCTACTTTTTATATTTCCAAAGGGTATCTGACCTCTCCTAAGGACGCACATGAAGCTAAACAAAAACGCATACTGCCTCTCCAAACAATTCAGTTAGAGCGTTTTCTGAAAAACGTAAACATGTTTCGGATATCCCGTTAGTGACAATGGATCTGTTTCAAATCTGTTGCACTATAACATCTTTTTTAAATCTAATTACAAGTACCCTCAGTTTTTCTCCCCACTGTTTCTAATCCCCCACTGTCCCTCTCCCCACATGATGAAAATATCAGGAGAACAGGTAAGGAAGCAGGACTTCAAGACATGGGGCTCTGATTCTCTTTTGGCTGTGTTCAAGATCCTATTGGTCTTTGCAAAAATTCAGTTTAATGTTGATGACCAAGGAGACATAAGGCTGACATACTGTGTAACCATGGGTAGTTCAGTGCTTCCATGTACCAAGCCCTATTAACATCGAGTTCACACAAGTTATTACAAAGTTGTTGTAACTCCTTTCATTGTCAGCATCACTGGTGCTCCCCCTTGTAACAAGATTCCTTTCTGTTCTCTCCAACACACACACAGACACACACACACACGCACATGCACACAGACAAGCACCTACACACACCATTATGCACACACACACATGCAGATGTGCACACATGAACATGCGCACACACGCACACAGGCAACAGACAAACACACATGCACACACACAGGCATGCACACACAGGTACGCACGCACACAGACACACGTGTGCATGTACGCGTGCACACACATACACTCTCACTCATCACATGCACAGTGACAGAAGTCTCCCTACTACCTCCGACATTGAAAGCTCTCAAAGCTGTGTCTCAGGAATGGCAGGTTTCTTAGTCATTGTAGATGCTGAGAAGAGTTTCCTTTTCCCACTGTGGGATCTTACTGTTGGTTTGATCACTGTTTCAAAACTCAGGATGCCTATAAACAAAGGCAGGCGATGCTAGTTTCTCAGGTATCTGTAATTCGCAGCTGTCACTATTCAGAGCGAAAATAGCTAATCGCATGCTTCTGTTATACTTTGTAGGATAAGAACTGGGACATTGTAACTGCATCAAAGAACAAGGTTCAGCAGTTTAAGAAGACAATGCCACTGATTACAGACTTGAGAAATCCAGCCATGCGCGACAGGTGAGTTTGGAAAGTTATTCCTCCTTTATTGTTAACCCATCATGGTTACTTGAAAGAACACACCTTTTCACTTCAGTTACTAAAACTTCATCTGCAGTTTACTACCTGTTTAAGATCAGGGTTAGCTACCATCTAGTGGGGCCTAAGAGCCAGAGGCTGAGAAAAGCAGTAAAAGGGGCTCGGAGGCTATTGTTTTTAAAGAAGGAGTTTCCTGCAGTGAAACCTTGTGACTCCATCATCATGTTTTTCTGTTTTCCAGTATTTTCTGACAAGTGATTATGCAGGTAATGTACTTGTAACTTCTGAAAGACAGTCTGCATAGATTAGATTAGATTCTCTACAGTGTGGAAACAGGCCCTTCAGCCCAACAAGTCCACACCGCCGCTCCAAAGAGTAACCCACCCAAACCCATTCCCCAACCCTATATTTACCCCTGACTAACGCACCTAACACTGCAGGCAATTTAGCATGGCCAATTCACCTAACCTTCGGATTGTGGGAGGAAACCAGAGCACCCGGAGGAAACCCACACAGACACGGGGAGAATGTGCAAACTCCACACAGACAGGTAGGAATCGAATCCAGGACCCTGGTGCTGTGAGGCAGCAGTGCTAACCACTGACCCACCGTGCTGCCCATAACCTATTAAACGGTTAAAACTGCCCCATAGTCTTTCTTCAGGAATTGTAGATAGAATGTGGCTTGTGGATTTTATATTATCTTAATCCATCAAGTCATGCCTTCACTACTGAAAAACCTTGCAATTTTGTGGCATGTTTCACAACAGCCCAAGTGCTTTACAAGTAAGTACTTTTAAAACATTGTCATAATGTGAGAAAAGTGATTGATAATTTGTACACAGCATTCTCCCAGGAGAAACATGATGATGATCCATTCAACTACTTTGGAGTTATTTTGGTTGAGATAAAGTATTGGCCCAGGACATCAGGCAGATACTTCCCTGTTTCTCTGTGAGCTCCTGTCAACAATTTCTTTAACATTTACCTGAACAAGCAGATTAGTTTCTTGTCAGAGGTGAGACGCGTCCAACTTTGTGGCGCTTCATCAATGCTGCTTGTCAGATAGTGCGGCGCTCCCTCAGCACTGGCCCTCCGACAGTGCGGCGCTCCCTCAGCACTGACCCTCCGACAGTGCGGTGCTCCCTCAGCACTGACCCTCCGACAGTGTGGTGCTCCCTCAGCTCTGACCCTCCGACAGTGCGGTGCTCCCTCAGCATTGACCCTCCGACAGTGCGGCGCTCCCTCGGCACTGACCCTCCGACAGTGCGGCGCTCCCTCAGCATTGACCCTCCGACAGTGCAGCGCTCCCTCAGCACTGACCCTCTGACAGTGCCCACTCTCTCAGCATTGACCCTCTGACAGTGCGGCTCTCCTTCAGCACCGACCCTCCGACAGTGCGGCGCTCCCTCAGCACTGACCCTCTGACAGTGTGGAGTTCCCTCAGCGCTGATGCTCTGACAGTGCGGCACTCCCTCAGTACTGACCATCTGACAGTGCAGCACTCCCTCAGCACTGACCCTCCGACAGTGTAGCACTTCCTCTGCACTGCCCCTCTGGTGCATCACTCCCTCAGCATTGACCCTCCGACAGTGTAGCACTCCCTCTGCACTGACCCTCTGACAGTGCAGCACTCCCTCAGCACTGACCCTCTGACAGTGTGGCACTCCCTCTGCATTGACCCTCTGACAGTGCAGCACTCCCTCAGCACTGACCCTCTGACAGTGTGGCACTCCCTCTGCATTGACCCTCTGACAGTGCAGCACTCCCTCAGCACTGACCCTCTGACAGTGTGGCACTCCCTCTGCACTGACCCTCTGACGGTGCATCACTCCCTCAGCACTGACCCTCTGACAGTGTGGCACTCCCTCTGCACTGACCCTCTGACGGTGCATCACTCCCTCAGCACTGACCCTCTGACAGTGCGGCACTCCCTCAGCACTGACTCTCTGACAGTGTGGCACTCCCTCTGCACTGACCCTCTGATGGTGCATCACTCCCTCTGCATTCACCCTCTGACAGTGCGGCACTCCCTCAGCACTGACCCTTTGACAGAGCGGCACTCCCTCAGCACTGACCCTCTGACAGTGCGGCACTCCCTCAGCACTGACCCTCTGACAGTGCGGCACTCCCTCAGCGCTGACCCTCTGACAGTGTGGCACTCCCTCTGCACTGACCCTCCAACTGTATGACATTCCCTCAGCACTGACTCTATGACAGTGCGGCTCTCCCTCATCAATGACCGTCTGACCGTGCCATGTTCCCTCAGCATTGACCCTCTGACCGTGCTGTGGTTCCTCAGACTGACTCTACAACAGTGCTAAGGGTGCATCACACTGACTTTCTGACAGTGAGGCACTCTTTCTGTCTTGATCCTTTGACAGTGCAGTGGACCTCCAGTTCTGTCCATCTGACATTGAGGCACTCTTCTCGCAATGTCCATCTGACATTGAGGCACTCTTCTTGGAATGTAAGACTAGCTTAGGTCTCAGATCTCTGGAGTGCAACTTGAACAGATCATCCTCTGATGCTTGGAATGCTACCTAACTGGCTACTGGTTTGGAAATGTCCCTTTGTTTCCAATCTCACCCCACTAATCGGGTGTGGGTTGCGAACTACAAACTTGCCCTTTTTAAGTCGCAGTGGAACCTGTTACTCATGTGCTTTCTGTAATTATCTTCCAGACACTGGAACAGCATTAAGGATGAGGTGCAGAAAATATTTGACCATACTAGTGATGATTTCACCCTGGAGAAAATCATTGAGCTGGGCTTGGAGCAACACGCTGATGCAATCAACAGCATCTCATCTGCAGCTACGAAAGAGCTCTCCATCGAAATGGTAGGCACAGCAACGTAGCATCCAAATGGTTTCTAGCATTTAACTTCAGCAAGTCCCATTCCCTCCAATCTTTCACTCAATGTGAGCTTTACCTGTGATTGCCGGTAACCTTTCAGTGTCAACATTGGCTCACATTTCAGTCCTGTGGAGAAGTGAATCTTCCACCAGCCTCTGAGACAGCAAGTGATTTGTTCAATCCTCTAATGATGGGCTGCATGACAGTTCTGTGGCTTCTTCATACTCTGAGCTATCGGAAACATGCAAGATGTTGTTGGAGGCTGAGAGGTGACCTCATAGAGGTTTATAAAATCATTAGGGGCATGGATAAAAATCACACAGCATCAAATTATAAATCCACCAGGTTTACTTGGTAGCACGAGCTTTCAGAGCACCACTCCTTGCCACCTGAGGAAGGAGCAGTGCTCTGAAAGCTAGTGCTTCCAAATAAACCTGTTGGATTATAACCTGGTGTGAGATTTCTAACTTTCTTCCCCCCACTCCAACACTTGCACCTCTGGTGATGAGGGACATAGATAGGGTGAATAGCCAAGGTGTTTTTCCCAGAATAGGGGAGTGCAAAACCCGAGGGAATAGGTTTCAGATGAGAGAGGAAAGATTGAAAATGAACCTAAGGGTCAACTTTTCACACAGAGGGTGCTGTTTGTGTGGAACTAGCTGTCAGAGGAAATGGTGGAGGCTGGTACAATTATAACATTTAACAGGCACCTGGATACATGCATGGGAGGGGTTTCGAGGGATACTGCTGGCAAATAGGAATAGGTATATTTAAGATATCTGGTCGGCAAGGACGAGTTGGACTGAAGGGTCTGTTTCTGTGCCATATAGGCAGCATGGTGGCTCAGTGATTAGCACTGCTGCTTCACAGCACCAGCGGTTCAATTCCAGCCCTGGGAAATTGTCTGCGAGGAGTTTGCACATTCTCCCCAGGTCTGTGTGAGTTTCCTCCAGCTGCTCCAGTTTCCTCCCACAGTCCAAAGATGTGCAGGGGGTTAGGGTGGATTGGCCATGCTGAACTACCCCATAGTGTCCAGGAATTTGCAGGCTAGATGAATTCACCATGGGAAATGCAGGGCAACAAGGATAGGGTAGGGGGTAGAGTCTGGGTGGAATGCTGTTTGGAGGGTTGAATGGCCTGCTTCCATACTGCAGGGATTCTGTGATTCTATGAACTCTAATGCTGACCAGGCTTTGTGCTCCTTTTCCAAGGTCAGCAGTGGATTTGATGCCCTACATGTGCCAAAGCATCATGGCCATTCTGCTGGGGAATGGCTGCATTTCTGACTAGCTGTCACCCTTGGTCAAACCTCGACCAAAATCAGTGACCTAAAGCAAATGGTCATTTGGGCTGAGGTGTCAGCCTGGTGACTGAGAGCCAGAGGAATAACATAGTACCTGCAGGAAAGGACTCAGGATATTAGGGAGACTGAAGGATCTGGTGACACCCCTGGTGCAGTGGTCAGCTGAAATTGGTAGCCGTGATAACCGCTGAGCCACTGTGCTGCCCCTTCAGCATGTATATCATGGAAACAGACCCTTTGGTCCAACCCGTCCTAAACTAATTGTTTATCAATGAGGATGAGCTCATGACATCAGTGAGGCTGGTTGGTAATGAGGCTGCATTTGTAGTCTCCAGTTTTAACAGCAAATTAAACTGATCTTCAATGGGGTTCTCTCTCAACAGGCTTTGGAAGGAATAAAGAAAACCTGGGAAGTTACAGTTCTTGATCTCATGCCTTACAAGGACAAAGGGCATTATAAACTCAGGTAGGTACTTAACAAAGGCAACATTTCCCATTTCTTTAGTGCCATTAGTTATGTTAAATGAACTAAACTATTTCTTGGGAGCTGAACTATCTCAGTATCAAGATTAGAGTGGTGCTGGAAAAGCACAGCAGGTCAGGCAGCATCTGAGGGGCAGGAAAATCAATGTTTTGGACAGGAGCCCTTCATCAGGAATGAGGCTGGGAGCCTCGGGGGTGGAGAGATAAATGGGAGGAGGGTGGGGCTGGGGAGAAGGTAGCAAAGAGTGCAATAGGTGCACGGAGGTGGAGATGAAGGTGATAGGAGGAGGGAGGAGGGTGGAGAGTGGACTTCACCAGTTTCCTCATTTCCCCTTCCCCCACCTTACCCCAGTTCCGACCTGCCAGCTCAGCATCATCCTCATGACCTGTCCTATCTGCCAATCTTCCTTCCCACCTATCCACTCCACCCGCCTCTCCGACCTTGCAAATCTTGCAAATAGAATATGTTTTGCCAATGCTCTGGGTGTATTGGACTGGAAATCATTCCCCTAAATGGAGCAGTGGTCACAGTCAGGGAATTTCAGCACTGTGGTGCATTAGAATAAGGATAGAAAAGATGTGCCACATCTGTGAATTGAAGCTTTTAGCTGTGCAATGGAAACAGAAATTGCCGGAAAAGCTCAACGGGTCTGGCAGCAGCTGTGGAGAGAAATCAGAGTTAATGTTTTGGGTCCAGTGACCCTTCCTGAGTAATCTGGCTTGTCTGAACTGAATGCTGAAGGTAGCTGCCCTTATCCAGGAGAATCCTTCACTGGGACATTGATGAGAATGTGCAACATGGAGTGGGTGATCGATGTAACTAAAGGCAAGCTATGGAAGCACATAACGAAGGAAACAATAGAATATTTTGTTCATAGGGTGAGATCAGATAATAAAACTGGGAAGGGGCTTGCACAGAGCAGAAACTGCACAGATCATTTCAGCTGAATCTTCTGTTTCTATATTCTATATCATGTTTACTGTCAGAATGGTCAGAAGTGGGAGGGTGGATAAAAAAATCTCTCAAAAATAAAATCAAACCAAGCTCTTTAGACTTTGCCTGAGTACGTAGCAAACAAGAAACCAGGTTAGCATGCAACGCACACAGAAAGTAGCAGTAAGCCTTTCGAGCACAGATGAAAATCCTAGTTCTTACTCAAAGCTTACTTATTAATTTGTAAAAAAAATATCAGCAGTCAGAAAACCCGGCCAACGAGTGGCCAAAGGCTGAAAAGTGAGACTGTTGTACAAACCAGTAACAGCTGTTTCACTGCTGCTTTAAGATGCTTCGTGGTTTGAATCTGGCCAGATTCAGTAGGTCGGTCTAATTTGTAACTTGTGCAGTGGTTGTTCAGAGCAAATGTCTGCCACTCCCATGTAATTTGTGCCTCTCGTGCATGTGGCCTGCTGGATGATATTAATAGTTGGCAGGTGAACAGCTAGTTGCTGAAACATGGGGCACGGATGGCCTACTGACTGCGTGGGATACATGCTGACTGCAGGCAGGCAGTTAATTGCAAGCCACCCTGCTGGTGTTGGCGATGGATGATCTGCTGCAGATGTGCCTGCCAGCTACCCCTGGCTCTTGCATGGAGACTGTCCCTCCCTCAGATAACCCCTCAAAATACCAGACTGAGAACCAAGCCCCTGCCTGGTGGATGCCACCTGTTGCCCTGTTGATATTAATACATTTCTTTTTATACACAGGGGAACCGATGAAATCTTTCAGGTCTTGGAGGAAAACCAGCTGACATTGTCGACCATGAAAGCTTCTCCCTATTTGAGGGCATTTGACAAACAAGTGGATTATTGGGAACGGTGCCTCTCTCTGATTCTTGAGGTGATCGAAATGATCCTGACTGTACAGAGGCAGTGGCTGTACCTGGAGGTAACTGGCACCTTCACAAATCTATTGCAGTCGGTGACTAATTTTTCAGAATGAATACACTGCCCTGTTTCATTTTGTGGAAGGGCATCCCAAAGCACTTCTAAACCAATTACATGCTTGCAGTGATGTTAAAGAAAGAACAGTGACAGCGAATTCACAGACAGGAAGCACCCAAAATCAGCAATGTGACAGTGAGCTGATCAACTGCTTTAGTAATGTTGGTCGAGGAATGAATATTGACCCCAGACCTTGGGAGAGCTCCTTAGCTCCTCTTCAAAGTAGTGACCCTGGACTCCTTTCTGCGTTGAATGTACGAGTTGGGAGGCCATGTTGCGGCTGTACAGGACATTGGTTAGGCCACTGTTGGAATATTGCATGTAATTCCAGTCTCCTGCCTATCGGAAAGATGTTGTGAAACTTGAAAGGGTTCAGAAAAGATTTACAAGGATGTTGCCAGGATTGGAGGGTTTGAGCTACAGGGAGAGGCTGAACAGGCTGGGGCTGTTTTCCCTGGAGGGTCGGAGGCTGAGGGGTGACCTTATAGAGGTTTACAAAATCATGGGGTGGACATGGATAGGATAAATCCCCCCTGAGGTGGGGGAGTCCAGAACTAGAGGGCATAGGTTTAGGGTGAGAGGGGAAAGATATAAAAGGCACCTAAGGAGCAGCTTTTTCACACAGAGGGTGGTACGTGTATGGAATGAGCTGCAGGAGGAAGTGGTGAAGACTGGTACAATTACAACATTTAAAAGGCATCTGCATGGGTATATGAATAGGAAGAGTTTAGAGGGATAGGGGCCAAATGCTGGCAAATGGGACTAGATTAGGTTAGGATAGCTGGTCGGCATGAATGAGTTGGAACGAAGGGTTTGTTTCTGTGCTGTACATCTCGATGACTCTATGACTCTACTGAGAGGGCAGATGGGTTTTTTTTCTGTAAAAGGTCTTGGGTCCATTTCTCAGCTGCTCAAAGTGAGGTGTTTAAACCTTTCTCCATGTTTCATAGCAGTGTACAGGCTTGTGAGCCAACTGCTGAGAAAGACTCTTTCCACCAATATCCTTCAATCCAGCAACTGAGTGGGAATTCCGCAGGTTCCAAGGTGGTAACGTGTTGGCAGAGTTTATTTATACTGTACCCAGCAGGCAGATACAGGCATGGCTAGGCAGTTTACACCAGAAGATGAATATTCTGCCTGATACTGACCCGTACAGACACACTGAAGGCCTTAGTTTCAGTTTCCAATCTGTACCCCAATAATGGCCAGTATTGTAGCCACAAGAGAAATCCTGAGCACACTAATGAGATGCTGTGAGCCATTCAGATGGTAGTAATGGTGCATAAAAAGCTCCTGTTTTTTTGTTTGCTACAGAATATTTTCCTTGGGGAGGACATTAGAAAACAGCTTCCTCGGGAGTCAGCGGAGTTTGAGAACATTGACGTACAGTGGAAGGTCATAATGCATCGTCTGATCCAGGAACCCAATGCTCTTCGAGGAACCCATCATCCAGGTGTGCTCATGTCTTGGCACTGCGCCTCAGATAGGTGTGCATTGGAAGTTTGCCAGAGTCAGAACCAGGGATTAATTTATTCCTTGTTAATAGCTTGGCTCGTACTCCTCATCCTTGGGAATTCAAGGAAGATTTAATTATTTCGGATAATTGAAAAGTTTGATAAGGCAGATGTCGGGAAGCTACGCGGGGGAAGGAGTAGGGATTGTGGTCCAGACCAAGATTGGGAACTTACAGCAAAGCCATCAGCCATGAAACTGGACCGTAGCAAAACAGAACAAGCACTGAAATGGAGGGACGGTTAGCCCTGGAGGATGAAAGTCAGACAGGAATTGGTATTGATACCCACTGTTTGCATGTCCTATCTCTTATCCCCCTGAACCAATGCTAGCACTCCATTCCAGCCCCTAGTTCCTGCTCTCTGGGAGTCCCTAAATAGTCCACTTAACCCTGCCCCATCCCTCCACACTCTGAAGTTTGTAGAACATCAATTGTACCGTTGCTGCTGTATTAACCACTCCTCCGCCCCCACCTCGCTGCCACCCCCCTTCCCCCTCGCTGCCACCCACTCCATGCCTTTCCTTTATCATTCTTGCTTGGACACCTGCCAGTTCTTAAAGTGAATACATTAGCTGTCGTCGTTACTTTGCGCAGGTCTGCTGGACTCATTGAATGGTATGAATGCAAAACTGGAAGAGATTGAGAAGTCGCTGGACATGTACCTGGAAACCAAACGCCAAATCTTTCCACGTTTCTACTTCCTGTCCAATGATGACCTGCTGGAGATCTTGGGCCAGTCCCGTAACCCGCCAGCGGTGCAACCCCACATGAAGAAATGCTTTGACAACATCAAAAGCCTCAAAATGCAAAAGGTAGCATCACTCACCTGCCACGGCCAGCTCTGGGTTTCTCGGTTGCTATTTGGTGTATATCTGCTACTTCCGTGCAGACCTGACCATCAAGTGCTGGTCAAGTATTTTGCTGCATTACAGCCCAGTGCAGATCTGTCCCAATCTGCTCACACCAACCTCTGTTGTCTCACATGTGGCCTCACCTGCTCTCATCCGCAACTCCTCCTGATCTTGTGTGTGCCCCTTACTGCTCTCCAGTGTGGGCCCTCCTGCTCTCCCCACCCCCACCTCTCCCTCAGGGTTCAAGGTAAGCTTATATTGTCTCAGAGGAGCTGGCCTCATCACGTTTATGGAACTGTGGGAATGAAAGGGTGTTGAGAGGCACAGACCAGACCACGTAGCAGTGAGTGGTTCCCTCCTGTGAAGCTAAACATTGACCATTTAGACAGGTACAACATCCTGACTGACCACCTTAAAACAGGCCCTTCAGCCCAGCAAGTCCGTACCAACTCTCCGGAGAGAATCCCACCCAGACCCATTCCCTTATTTCTCTACATTTCCCCTGACTAATGCACCTAACACTACGGGCAATTTCCCAGGAATGATCCAATCTAAGCTGCACATCTTTGGACTGTGGTAGGAAACCGGAGCACCCAGAGGAAACCCACACAGACACGGGGGGAGAATGTGCAAACTCCACACAGTTCACTGAGGGTGGGATCCACCCTGGCGCTGTGAGGCAGCAGTGCTAACCACTGAGCCATCGTGCTGCCCTTACTGGGCATTTTATTTTCCTGGTCCTATCCTGCATATTGCCATGGTGACCTTGACCTGGTGATCTCCAGATAGCACTGTAACTGTGACTGCTGAGTGTACAGATTCCCATCCCTGTGACCTGTCTTTCCAGGTTGGAACCACCGCCAAAATGGAAGCTGCCGGAATGTTTGCTGCTGATGGGGAGTACGTGGAGTTCAAACATCCCACCCTGCTCGAGGGTCCTGTCGAGGTACAGATATCTCTCGCCTGTTGTTACTGTCAGGGGTTCACCTGTAGCTCGGTTCCAAGGTCATCTACTGGGACCAAACTAAACCCACTTGTCCTACCTCCATACATGCTGTCACATACCGTGGATATCAGGGGGACTACTGTCAGAGACAAAGTGACCAATTTTCAGTCCATTACATTGAAGCCAGTACCTCATCTTTAAAAGGGAGTAGATTTCATCTAACTTTATTAAATGGAGCAGCATGTTTACTAGGATGAGGTATTCCAGGTTTGGGCTCTATCTCTGGCCTGCACTGTCGAAAGTGTAGCTTCTGGCTGGGAGCACAGAACTGCTTGTCATCTCTTCATTGGATAATATTCCTTGTGTAACTTCAGAGCCTTGGGGGTGCGATTATATTTACTGTCACTCAAGGGCAGCTCATGGCTTTTACAGTCTATTACAAGAGGCAAGCAGCCAATTGTCCTCATGTATTCCTCGGCTCTGTGCTGCTGTGTACTTTAACCAGCTACTTCCCATTTATCCTGCTCCCCTGCATACAGCACATTCTTCCCAGTGCTGGGTATAGAAGCAAGAGCAACACCGGGTTAAAGCACTCAGCAATGTTGGGCACTCCCTTGGGTCATCACAGCAGGCTGAGGCGAACTGACCTGTACATCAGAATGGAAAGGCTGCATGTTCGATTCAAATTGTTTTGCAATCTGTGACACCATTGGATTCCACAACCTTTCTGACTCTAATAATGTTCTCCTCCTGTGTTGAATACATCACATTCTTGATGAAGGATTATTAATTGACTGATGTGTGTTCTCAGCACCCAGCGTCATAGAATTCCTACAGTGTGGGAGCAGGTCATTTGGGCCATCGAGTCCACACTGACCCTCTGGGCAGCATCCCACACAGACCCATTCACCTACCCCATCTCCTGCATTTCCTGTGGGTAACCCACCTGGCCTGCACATTCCGAGACACTACAGGGCAATTTACATTAGCCAGTCCACCCTAACCTGCACATGTTTGGATTGTGGGATGAAACTGGAGCACCCGGTGGAAACTCATGCAGATCCAGGGAGAATGTGCAAACTCCACACAGACAGTTGCCTGAGGCAGGAATCGAACCCGGGTCCCTGGTGCTGTGAGGCAGCAGTGCTAGCTACTGAGCCACCATGTCAACTCACCTCTAGTTTCAGTGTTCAAGGCAGTGAGCATTGACATGCTATTTGACTGCAGCAGCTTCACTATTCATACAGGTTTACACAAACTCATCTGCACACACTCAGATTTCCTCTTCTCTAACATAGGTCAGTGGAGAATGACTGCCTGAGAGACTTCTCCAGGTGGTGGGTAGAACAGGACTGAGATCAATTAAATGAACAGGCCAAGGAAATGTTTCAGGTTGTCAGTAACTCAGATAATTCTGGGAAGTCTGGGTTTAAGTGATCTGGACCTCAGCTGTCCTCATTGTTTTTGTAATTTGTTCTTATCCCTCAGGCCTGGCTCTGTGATGTGGAACGCACCATGCGCTTTACTCTCAAAGACCTGCTGAAAGACTGCCGCTTGGCTCTGAAGAAAATGCTCACAAAGCGGGATAAATGGGTGAAGGATTGGCCTGGTCAGGTCAGTCACAGGCTTTCAACAGAGGGAGGAGCTTTCTGAGCATCAACAGAGCACTCTTAATGTTTCAGACCTGTGTCTGTCATAGTGGGTTTTTGGGCTATGCTTTATGAGAGCTTCTAAAAACGTGTTAATGTGTAAGACCATAAGACCTAGGAACAGAAATTAGGCCATTCAGCCCATCGAGTCTGCTCGGCCATTCAATCATGGCTGATAAGTTTCTCAACCCCTTTCTCCCCCGTTCTCCCCATAAACCCTTGATCCCCTTGATACTCAAGACCCTATCTATCTCAGTCTTACATATACTCAATGACCTGGCCTCCACAGCCCTCCATCGATTCCCCACTCTTTAGCTGAAGATGTTTCTCCTTCTCTCCATTCTAAAAGGTCTTCCCTTTACTCTGAGGCTGTGCCTCGGGTCTGAGTCTCTCCTACCGATGGAAACATCTTCCCAGCATCCACTCTATCCAGGCCATTCAGTATTCTGTATGTTTCAATTAGATCCCCACTCATCCTTCTAAACTCCATGGAATATAGACCCAGAGTCCTCAAATGTTCCTCATACATTAAGATTTTAATTCCTGGGACCATTCTCGTGAACCTCCTCTGAACACGCTCCAAGGTCAGTACATCCTCCCTGAGACATGGGGCTCAAAACTGCGCACAATACTCCAAATGTGGTCTGACCAGAGCCTTATACAGCCTCAGAAGTGCATTCCTGCTTATATTTAACTCCTCTCAAAATAAATGCCATCATTGCGTTTGCCTTCCTAATTACTGACTCAGCCTGCAGGTTTACCTTGAGAGAATCCTGGACTAGGACTCCCCAAGTCTCTTTGCACTTCAGATTTCTGAATTTTCTCCCCATTTCGAAAACAGTCCATGCCTCTATTCTTCCCACCAAAGTGCATGACCTCACACTTTCCCACATTGTATTCCATCTGCCACATCTTTGCCCACTCTCCTAACCTGTCCAGATCCTCCTACAGCCTCCCCGCCTCCTCAATACTACCTGTCCCTCTACCTATCTTTGTATCGTCTGCAAACCTCACCAGAATGTCCTCAGTCACTTCATCCAGATCATTAATGTTTAAAGTGAAAAGTTGTGGTCCCAACACTGAATCATGCGGAACACCACTTGTCACCAGCTGCCATCCTGAGAAGGAGCCTTTTATCCCGACTCTCTGCTTCCTGTCAGACAAGCCAAGCTTCAATCCATGCTAGCACCTTGCCTCTGACACCCTGGGGCCCTAATCTTACTCAGCAACCTCCTGTGCGGCACATTGTCAAAGGTCATCCCCATACAGTTAATATCTTTGAAGTGCAATAACTGCTATAGAGTAGCCAAATATACCAGTCATTTATGTACAGCAACATGGCAAAAAACAGATAATCAAAGGAATATCCCAACAGTCACTTTTATAAAGGGCCAGGACACTGTCCTTTCTGATAATGACATTGAAGTATCACTGTCCAAAAGGGCTGATAGACAAGGCCATGGTTTAATGTCTCATCTCAAATATGTGGTCTCTCTGAGGGCCTTGCTGTCTCATAAAAAACAGAAATGTGGTTAATATGATATCCCTCAGCATAAAAGGAATATTGTTAATTCCACACTCTGTCAGTAACAAACAGGAATATTGTTAATACCACACTCTCTCAGTAATAGGCAGGAATATTGTTCACACTCTCTCAGTAATAGGCAGGAATATTGTTCACACTCTCTCAGTAACAGACAGGAATACCGTTAACACCACACTCTCTCAGTAATAGGCAGGAATATTGTTAACACCACACTCTCTCAGTAACAGACAGGAATACCATTAACACCACACTGTTTCAGTAACCAACAGGAACACCGTTAATACCACACTGTCTCAGTAACAGACAGGAATATTGTTAATACCACACTCTCTCAGTAACAGACAGGAATATTGTTAATACCACACTCTGTCAGTACAGACAGGAATATTGTTAATACCACACTCTGTCAGTAACAGACAGGAATACTGTTAATACCACACTCTGTCAGTAAGAGACAGGAATACTGTTAATATCACATTCTCTCAGTAACAGACCGGAATACTGTTAATACCACACTCTCTCAGTAACAGACAGGAATACTGTTAATACCACACTCTGTCAGTAACAGACAGGAATACCGTTAATACCACACTCTCTCAGTAACAGACCGGAATACTGTTAATACCACACTCTGTCAGTAACAGACAGGAATACCGTTAATACCACACTCTGTCAGTAACAGACAGGAATACCGTTAATACCACACCCTCTTAGTAACAGACAGGAATACTGTTAATACCACACTCTGTCAGTAACAGACAGGAATACCGTTAATACCACACTCTGTCAGTAACAGACAGGAATACCGTTACTACTAATCTCTCTTAATAACAGACAGGAATATTGTTAATACCACACATAGTCAGTAACAGATAGGAATACGATTAATACCACACTCTCTCATTAACTGACAGGAATACCGTTAATACCACACTCTCTCAGTAACAGACAGGAATACCTTTAATACCACACTCTCTCAGTAACAGACAGGAATACTGTTAATACCACACTCTCTCAGTAACAGACAGGAATACTGTTAATACCACAATCTGTCAGTAACAAACAGGAATATTGTTAATACCACACTCTCTCAGTAACAGACAGGAATACTGTTAATACCACACTCTCTCAGTAACAGACAGGAATACTGTTAATACCACAATCTGTCAGTAACAAACTGGAATATTGTTAATACCACACTCTCTCAGTAACAGACAGGAACCCTGTTCTTATCAAACCCTCCCCCAGTAACAGAGATGAACACAGTTTGTACTGCACACTCAATCAGTAACTCCCCCATCAAACACCCACAGGACAGGGACAGCACAGGGTTAGATACAGAGTATAGCTCCTTCTACAGGAACAGCATGGGATGAGGTGTAGCGTAAAGTTTCCTCTGCAACATCCCAATAATATGCATACTTGCATTGTTCCTGAGAAGGACTGTAACTCCTGCTGTTAGTTCTGAACCTGCCCAATTAAAAGTGGTAGTGACAGCTTTGATAGACCAGAGGACAGGTACAGTTGATAAAAATATTTAACTCATCTGTTAGCTTATAGTCTGCCTGATGTCACAGCTAACTGTCTGTAAAATAGTTCCGTGTCTTCTTGTAGACCTCCATTGCTCCTATTCCAAGTGTTCCTTACTCGTGGTGTGGGGAAAACCTACATTTATTTTCAATGATTATACCGCACATTTTCAGTCTAGCCAACATTCAGTCCTTCATTTCATCACAGATGCTCATCACTGCAAGCCAGATTCAGTGGACCACTGATGTGACCAAGGCTCTGGTGACAGCCAAGGAACAAGGGGAGAAGAAACCTGTCCGTGTTATTAAAAGGAAGCAGGTGGGTTCAGCTTGGTGATGCACTGATCCTGAATTCTGGCAATGCCTACATATTTCATTCCAAGGTGGGAGACCATAAACTGACTGTCCAAGAACTGCACAGTGCTCAGAGCTCTACTTCCCAGTGACTGAGAGTCATACAGATGTCCAGCATGGAAACAGGCCTGTTGGTTTAATTAGTCCATGTCGACCAGACTATTCTAACCTAATCTGGTCCCATTTGCCAGTATTTGGCCCATATTCCTCTAAACCCTTCCTATTTATTTACCCACCCAGATGTCTTTTAAATGCTGTAATTGTGCCAGCCTCCACCACTTCCTCTGGCAGCTCATTTCATTCACGCACCACCCTCTGTGTGAAAACATTTCCCCTTAGGTCTCTCTTAAATCTTTCCACTCTCATCCTAAACCTATGATTTGGAGATGGCGGTGTTGGACTGGGGTGTACAAAGTTAAAAATCACACAACACCAGGTTATAGTCCTGATGAAAGAGCAATGCTCTGAAAGCTAGTGTGCTTCCAAATAAACCTGTCGGACTATAACCTGGTGTTGTGTGATTTTTAACTTTCTAAACCTATGCCCTCTCATTTTGGACTCCCTGACCCTATCCATGCCCCTCTTGATTTTATAAGCCTCTATAAAGTCACCTCTCAGGCCCTGATGCTCCAGCGAAAATAGCCTCAGCTTATTGAGCCTCTCCCACTAGCTCAAACCCTCCAACCATGGCAACATTGTGAATCTTTCAAGTTTCACAAGATCCCTATAGCAGGAAGAGCAGAATTGCATGCAATATTCCAAAAGTGGCTTAACCAATGTCCTGTTCAGCCGCAACATGATGTTCTAACTCCTGTAACTCAATACTCTGACCAATAAATCTACCTGCGACTCCACTTTCAAAGAAATGTGAACCTGCACTCCAAGGTCTCTTTGTTCAGCAACACTCCCTTGGACCTTACCATTAAGTGTATACGTCCTGCCCTTATTTGCCTTTCCAAAATGCAACACCTCACATTTATCTGAATTAAACTCCATCTGCCACTTCTCAGCCCATCTGATCAAGATCCTTTTGTACTCTTCTTCGCTGTCCACTACACCTCCAATTTTGGTGTCATCTGCAAACTTACTAACTGTACCTCTTATGCTCGCATCCAAATCATTTATATGAATCATGAAAAGCAGTGGAACCAGCACCGATCCTTGTGGCACTCTATTGGTCACAGGCCTCCAGTCTGAAACACAACCCTCCACCACCACCCTCTGTCTTATACCTTTGAGCTAGTTCTGTATCCAAATGGCTAGTTCTCCCTGTATTCCGTGAGATCTAACCTTGCTAACCTGTCTCCCATGGGGAACCTTGTCGAATGTCTTACTGAAGTCCATATAGATCACATCTACCGCTCTGCCCTCATTAATCCTCTTTGTTAATTCTTCAAAAAACTCAATCAAGTTTGTGAGACATGATTTCCCACGCACAAAGCCATGTTGACTATCCCTAATCAGTCCTTGCCTTTCCAAATACATGTACGTCCTGTCCCTCAGGATTCCCTCCAACAACTTACATACCACCGATGTCAGGCTCATCCAACTATAGTTTCCTGGCTGGTCCTTAGCAGCTTTCTTAAATAGTGGAACTACGTTAGCCAACCTCCAGTCTTCCGGCACCTCACCTGTGACTATCGATGATACAAATATCTCAGCAAGAGGCCCAGCAATCACTTCTCTAGCTTCCCACAGGGTTCTCGGGTACACCTGACCAGGACCTGGGGATTTATCCACCTTTATGCGTTTCAAGACATCCAGCGCTCCTCCTCTCTAATATGGACCTTTTCAAGATGTCACCATCTATTTCCCTACATTCGATATCTTCCTGTGACTATCGATGATACAAATATCTCAGCAAGAGGCCCCACAATCACTTCCCTAGCTTCCCACAGAGTTCTAGGGTACACCTGATCAGGTTCTGGGAATTTATCCACCTTTATGCATTTTAAGCCTCTAGCACCACCTCCTCTGTAATATGGACATTTTTCAAGATGTTGCTATTTATTTCCCTAAATTCTTTATCTTCCATATCCTTCTCCAAAGTAAACACTAATGCAAAATACTTACTTAGTATATCCCCCATCTCCTGCAGCTCCACAGGCCGCCTTGCTGATCTTTAAAAGGGGCCCTATACTCTCCCTAGTTAGTCTTTTGTCCTTAATGCATTTGTGAGATGTCTTTAGATTCTCCTTAACCCTAGTTGACAAAGCTATCTCATGTTCCCTTTTTGCCTTCCTTATTTTATATTAACTATACACCTACTGCCTTTATATTCATCTCAGGACCCAGGGATAGCCTCGGGTTCGAGTGGTTCGGGTTATAGCTCTTCCTAAAGCAGAAAATGCTAAGTGGAGTGGTGGGAAGATATGTTTCACACTATGCAATCTTTACACAGTTTGGATATTGAGAACCTCGAATGAGGAAGTACATGAGAGGGAAGAATACCTTGGTTTGGCAAAGTCGAGTTAGGATTTAGAACATGCTGCCTGGGAGAGTGGTGTTTTTCAAAAGGAAATTAGATACATCTTTAATAGAAAATCTAACTCACAGATATGTGCAAAGGGCAAGCTGGAAAGACAGAAATGTGAGTTGGTGGGACTAACCTGTCTAAAAGGCTGGGACAGACTGAATGGGCCAAATTCCACTCTCAGGTTCTAAATTTGGTGGGAAAGTTGGCTGAAGGTCATCCAGTTTTTTTTGTCAGGCGTGCTTGCTGCCATCAGCTTGTACAGATGCACTTCAGTAACATCATGAACTGGTGACAGTGGCTTGTTGTACTGTTGGGTATTGTCAGCTGCAGCAACAGGCTCTACCGTCACTGGTCTGTTCTATCCCCTACCTTCATCCTCATTCATCAGCTGGGTTCCCACCATGGGTTTTGGAAACATAATCTCTGTGCTCTGTTCTGTTCTGCTGCAGAAATTGTCCCAATGTTTGGAGCCTTCCCTTTTATGTAATCCTGGGTTGTTGTGTATTCACTAGCTCCCTATATCTTATTTTATCTGATTTACCTCTAACTCTAAATCCAAATGGTACAGTTACAGAACTTTAAAACATAGAATTTACAGAAATTTCAACAAACTTGGTCAATACACGGAGCCCCAAGTTTTTGAACATAGAACAGTAGAGCACAGAACAGGTCCTTCAGCCCACGATGTTGTGCTGGCATTTGTCCTACTCTAAGATCAGACTAGCCTACATACCCCTCATTGTACTATCTTCCATCTGCCTATCAAAGAGTCAGTTAAATGGGCAGCACGGTGGCTCAGTGGTTAGCACTGCTGCCTCACAGCACCAGGGATCTCAGTTTGATTCCAGTCTCAGGCGACTGTCTGAGTGGAGTTTGTACGTTCTCCCCGTGTCTGCATGGGTGCTCCAGTTTCCTTCCACAATCCAAAGGTGTGCAGATCAGGTGAATTGGCCATGTTAAATTGCCCGTAGTGTTAAGTGTATTCGTCAGGGTTAAATGTAGGGTAGAGGAATGGGTCTGGGTGGGTTACTCTTCAAAGGGTTGGTGTGGACTTATTGGGGGGGGGGGGGCAAAGGGTCTGTTTCCATACTGTAGGGAATCTACTCTAACCTAAATGTCCCCAATGTATTTTCTCTCATTTAACTCTAAGTGTGAAGTCAGTCAGTCCAGCTTCACCTTCCTTCTTCAACAATCAACTACAATTACATAGGTCAATGAACAGGCCAACACAATCATTTCCAATTCCCATTAATACTGCATGGGGGAATCGATACTGGATGTACTTTGGCAGGGATTCCAAACGTGCAGGCTCTGGACTCCTAACGGGTTACTTTGGGGTTGAAATCTCTAAAACAACAATGGTCCCACTTGGGCCCCTGACTGAGTTATAATGACTGTGCTCCAGCTCTAGCAGGTCCCCATCCATCACCCTGACTCTCACAGTCTCCCCAGTGCACTCTCCCAGGTCACACTGAGGGGTCATAACAACTTGCAGGCCTCAGAAATTAGGCCACAGTGGGATAAAACTTTGGGAGCACTGCACTAAAGGTCGGGGGCTGGGCGAGAAAGGAGAAGATGTGGAGAGAGAGAGAAAGAGAGAGGGGGGCGCAGGGTGAAAGAAGTAACCCTGTTATAATTGAGATTCGCTGGACAGTTAGTGCTTTCATTAAACCCTAACCTTAACATCACTACCTTTGCAGGTGAGCATGCTACGCAAGTATTCCGAAGCTATCCGTGGAAATCTGACTAAGATCATGCGCCTGAAGATCGTGGCTTTGGTGACAGTGGAAGTTCATGCAAGAGATGTCATCGACAAACTGTACAAGCTGGGGTGTATGGACGTGACTTCGTTTGATTGGCTCAGTCAACTTCGCCTTTACTGGGACAAGGTAGATGGGGCATCTTTAGCCAAATCCAAATCTGAGCTCAACTCCACTCCCCTCTCAATTTTAATAGAAATGTTTTCTCCCCTACTCTGCCAATGATCTCCGATGTTTCTCTCAATTCCTGCATGAGGCTGGCCATCAAAGATGAAGATCCTTGACATGGAATATTAACCCTTAATTTTCTTCTCCATAGAAGCTGTCTGATCTGCCGAGTGTTTTCCTCATGATCTGTTTTTATTTCAGATTTATAGCATCTGTAATACTGTGCTTTCCACATTTCTGTGGGTCTGGCATCACAGGGGTAAGGGCATCAGTGAAGCAGTTGGGTTTTTATGACAATCCAGTGTGCACCTTTACTGTGATTAGCCCTTTTTAAACTCATGTGAGTGAGTCATAGGGACATTGGAACAATAATAGGCCATTTGGCCCTTTGATCCATCTCCGCCATTGTCAAATACAGTGCTGCTGTGGTTACAGAGTTTCTGCCTGTTATTGAGGGAATGCAGTATTAACAGAGTTCTTGTCTATTACTGAGGGAGTGTAGTATTAATGGAGTTACTGTCTATTACTGAGGGACTGTGGTATTAACAGAGTTATTGGCTATTACTGAGGGACTGTGGTATTAACAGAGTTATTGGCTATTACTGAGGGATTGTGGTACTAATGGAGTTACTGTCTATTACTGAGGGACTGTGGTATTAACAGAGTTATTGGCTATTACTGAGGGACTGTGGTATTAACAAAGTTATTGGCTATTACTGAGGGATTGTGGTATTAATGGAGTTACTGTCTATTACTGAGGGATTGTAGTATTAATGGAGTTACTGTCTATTACTGAGGGATTGTGGTATTAATGGAGTTACTGTCTATTACTACTGAGGGATTGTGGTATTAATGGAGTTACTGTCTATTACTGAGGGACTGTGGTATTAACAGTTATTGTCTATTACTGAGGGATTGTGGTAGTAATGGAGTTACTGTCTACTACTGAGGGACTGTGGTATTAACAGAGTTATTGTCTATTATTGAGGGACTGTAATATTAAGAGAGTTATTGTCTATTACTGAGGGACTGTGGTATTAACAGAGTTATTGTCTATTATTGAGGGACTGTGGTATTTACAGAGTATTGTCTATTGCTGAGGGACTGTGGTATTAACAGAGTTATTGTCTATTATTGAGGGACTGTGGTATTAACAGAGTTATTGTCTATTACTAAGTTTCAGTTCCATTATTCTATCTAACTCTTCAAAACACTTAAGTTCCTTGTCTACCAAACATCGATCGAACTCTGCTTAGAATATTACCCATCCATGCTATTATTCCATACAGGGCACACAGGCAAGAACTGCCCACCAAAACTCACAAAGGTAGGTAACACTGCTGGGATTGGTCATCACAGACAAACATAACTCAGTGCTTTATCCCACAGACACACTGACCTCCTGCATGTGTCCTGAGGTGGTATTTTGGCTGAATTCAGCAGAACACAAGTGAACAATTCAAGCCCAGATAGTTAGAGCTCTGCACGGTTCAACTGCTTGTTGCTTTGCAGCGATGTCCGTGCATCTGTTTTATTAAGAGTGAGTTGAGTGCTGGAAGATGGAAGAGATCCAGAGAAGATGTAATAAATCCAGAAGTAGTGTGCAGGCCAACACATGAACTACCCAGAGATAAACTATTATATTTTGTTAACACCTACCATTTACACTTCCACTTCATCTATGTTCCTCCTCTACTACCGTGAGCACTCACTTTGTGTTTTGCTCTGGGTATTCAAATCATCTTTTCCACTTTCTCCTCCTCCCCTTTATCAACAGTGTGAAAACTATCATCTCGGTGGCTCAGGGGCTAGCACTGCTGCCTCACAGTGCCAGGGACCTAGGTTCAGTTCCACCTTTGGCTGACTGTCTGGATGGAGTTTGCTCATTCTCCCTTTTTAGATTAGATTAGATTAGATTAGATTAGATTAGATTATCAGGGGCTACACTGCTGCCTCACAGTGCCAGGGACCTAGGTTCAGTTCCACCTTTGGCTGACTGTCTGGATGGAGTTTGCTCATTCTCCCTTTTTAGATTAGATTAGATTAGATTAGATTAGATTAGATTAGATTAGATTAGATTAGATTACTTACAGTGTGGAAACAGGCCCTTCGGCCCAACAAGTCCACACCGACCCGCCGAAGCGCAACCCACCCATACCTCTACATTTACCCCTTTAACATAACACTACGGGCAATTTAGCATGGCCAATTCACCTGACCCGCACATTTTTGGACTGTGGGAGGAAACCGGAGCACCC
>NC_057757.1:47799-73599 GCF_004010195.1 Chiloscyllium plagiosum
TGGGAAATTGTCCCATAGTGCTCAGGGATGTGCAGGTTAGGGTGGATTGGCCATGGGAAATTGTCCCATAGTGTCCAGGGATGTGCAGGTTAGGGTGGATTGGCCGTGGGAAATTGCCCCATAGTGTCCAGGGATGTGCAGGTTAGCGTGGATTGGCCGTGGGAAATGCAGGGTTATCAGGATAAGGTAGTTGGGTTGGGTATGAGTAAGATGTTCTTTGTAGGGTTGGTGTGGACTCGATGGGCCGAAAGGCCTGATTCCCGCACTGTAGGGATTCGATGATTCTTCCAAACGCCTTCCATTCTGGGAAGAGTTAGTTTGGACTCAAAACCTTAACTCTGTTTCTTTCTCACAGATGCTGCCAGAGCTGCTGAGTTTCTTTAGCACGTTCTGTGTTTATTTCGGATCTCCAGCAGTAACAGGACATTGCTTTTATTTGAGTGCAACTTCTATAGGGAATCTCATGATAGCAAGAGAACAGGCCAGTGACTTTCTGTTCCTGTCGTTTGTCGGATGAGCATAGAACAGATTTGGATGGTGTACATTGTTTCTCTTTTCCACAGGATGTAGATGACTGCATCATCCGCCAAACCAACACCCATTTCCAGTATGGGTACGAATACCTGGGCAACTCAGGCCGATTGGTGATCACTCCACTCACCGATAGGTAAGGCTTACTGCTCCACTTTCACTGAGGGTGCGATCGGGTGCTGTTCAAGGAGACAGAAGGTTTTGGGACGAGTGGTGTGTCACTGCTTGTTCTTGACTTGTGAGGAGAGAACCAGGCATACCATCCACAGTCATCATCAGGAAAATTAGTGTGTGTAGCAGCAGCACCATCAGTATGTGCAGGAAAAAACAGGTCACTGTTAATTCAGGACACACTTCTCTCTGATCATCTTCTTTGAGCCTTTTGTTGTTGTTTGCAGTGTTTGACTCAACTTACTGTATAACAAAGCATTTGTTATGGAAAAAAACGTTATCAGGAGTAGACATAGAGTCATAGAGATTTACAGTATGGAAAAAGACCCTTTGGTCCAACCTGTCCATGCCGACCAGATATCCCAACCCAATCTAGTCCCACCTTCCAGCACCCGGCCCATATCCCTCCACACCCTTCCTATTCATATACTATCGCTTTGTTTTGTGAGTTCTCAAGGTGAGAGATATCCACACTACGTAATAGCATAGCTTCAGACTTCCCTCTCTGACACTCATAGTCCGTACCCCGCAGTGGGGAAATGCTACTCTCCTAACTGCAGCAGGTTTCAAAGCAGTTACTTGCTTTTGCAAGTTTGTCTGCTTCAGGTGGACCTCAGTGGAGGCCAGTGCAACAGTTTCAGTACCCAAGCCTTCCATGGTAGGTGCCCTCTGCAAGTACATACAGACTTCATATTGCTCGCTGTGCACCTTCCCCTGCTGTCTGTGCCAAAGCCAGTAGAAAACAAGTCCTGTTATGTGATGGTAATGATAGCTGAGTAAGATTTTTTAAAATTCACGGCGGGGCATGAGCATTGCAGGCTGGATTAGCTTTTATTGCTTATTCCTTGTTGCCCATTAGAAGGTGGGGGTGAGCTGCCTTCTTGAATCACCACAGTTCATGTGCTATAGGTAGACCCACAACACCATGAGGGAGGGAATTCCTGGATTTTGACCCAATAACAATGAAGTCAGGATGATACGTGACACAGAGGGGAACATGCAAGTGGTTATTCCCTCGTATCTGCTATCTTGGCCATCTAGGTGGTAGTGGTTGTCAGTTTGGAAGATGCTATCCAAGGAATTTGGGGAGTTTCTGCAGTGCATCTTGTAGAATGTACACACTGCTGCTACTGAGCTTTAGCAGCAGGGTGACTGAATGTTTGTGGATATGGTGCCAGCCACGCGGGGGTAGGGGGGCTAATTTGTCTTGGAAGGTGTCAAGTTTCTTGAGTGTTATTGAAGCTGCACTTATCCAGGCAAGTAGGGAATATTCCATCACACTCCTGCCTTGTGCCTGGCGGACAGACTTTGGGGAGTTACTCATTGCAGGATTCGTGGTTTCTGACCTGCTCTTGTAGCCATTGTGTTCATGTGGTGAGTCCAGTTCAATTTCTAGTCAATGGTAATTCCCAGGGTGTGAGGGATTCACTGATGGTCAAGGAGGCTGGTTAGGTTATGTCTTACTGAAGATAGTCATTGCCAAGCATTTGTATGGCTTCAGTGTTACTTTCCACATGTCAGCCAAAGCCTGGATATTGTCTCGATCTTTCTGCATTTGGACATGAACTGCTTCAGCATCTGAGGGAGCGGGGCGAATGGTGCTGAACATTGCACAATCATTGGCGAACGTCCCCATTTCTGACCTTTCGATGGAGGGAAGGTCATAAATCATTAGCTTTCCTCTGTCCGATTAATCCACCAACACTGCTTCACTCTGCACACAGACAGCATGCCTGAGAGCTGGACATCAGTGTAGAGGTAGTCGACACAGGAACACTCCCTTCCTCATCTCAGAATCTCATGGTTTCTTCTTTTCAGGTGCTACATGACACTGACCACTGCTCTCCACCTGCACCGTGGTGGGTCACCCAAAGGACCAGCAGGAACAGGGAAGACAGAGAGTGTGAAAGACCTGGGAAAGGCCCTGGGCATGTATGTGATAGTGGTAAACTGCTCAGAAGGCTTGGACTACAAATCGATGGGCCGAATGTACTCTGGCTTGGCACAGGTGAAAGGACAACCTGGAGAATATAATGGAACATTGTCTTTATTCGTGTATGTCAAGGGGTTTTATCCCTTTCAGAAACACACACAGCACTGAGGGAGTGCCAGGCTGTTAGAGGGTCAGGGGCAAGGGACTGCCGCACTGTTGGAGGGTCAGTGCTGAGGGAGTGGGCACTGTCAGAGGGTCAGTGCTGAGGGAGCACCGCACTGTCGGAGGGTCAGTGCTGAAGGACTGCCGCACTGTCGGAAGGTTAGTGCTGAGGGAGCACCGCACTGTCAGAGGGTCAGTGCTGAAGGACTGCCGCACTGTCGGAAGGTTAGTGCTGAGGGAGCACCGCACTGTCAGAGGGTCAGTGCTGAAGGACTGCCGCACTGTCGGAAGGTTAGTGCTGAGGGAGCACCGCACTGTCAGAGGGTCACTGTTGGAGGATCAGTGTCGGAGAGTCAGTGCTGAGGGAGTGCCACACTGTCGGAGGGTCAGTGCTGAGGGACTGCCGCACTGTCGGAGGGTCAGCGCTGAGGGAGCTGGCACTGTCAGAGGGTCAGTGCTGAGGGAGCACCGCACTGTCGGAGGGTCAGTGCTGAGGGACTGCTGCACTGTCGGAAGGTTAGTGCTGAGGGAGTGCCGCACTGTCGGAGGGTCAGTGTCAGAGGGTCAGTGCTGAGGGAGTGCCACACTGTCGGACGGTCAGTGCTGAAGGACTGCCACACTGTCGGAAGGTTAGTGCTGAGGGAGCACCGCACTGTCAGAGGGTCACTGTTGGAGGATCAGTGTCGGAGGGTCAGTGCTGAGGGAGTGCCACACTGTCGGAGGGTAAGTGCTGAGGGACTGCTGCACTGTTGGAAGGTTAGTGCTGAGGGAGTGCCACACTGTCGGACGGTCAGTGCTGAGGGAGTGCCACACTGTCAGAGGGTCAGTGCTAAGGGAGCTGGCACTGTCAGAGGGTCAGTGCTGAGGGAGTGCTGCACTGTCAGAGGGTCAGTGCTGAGGGAGTGCCGCACTGTCAGAGGGTCAGTGCTGAGGGAGTGCTGCACTGTCGGAGGGTCAGTGCTGAGGGACTTCCACACTGTCGGAGGGTCAGTGCTGAGGGAGTGCCGCGCTGTTGGAGGGTCATTGCTGAGGGAGTGCCGCACTGTCGGTGGGTCAGAGCTGAGGCAGTGCTGCACTGTCAGAGGGTCAGAGCTGAGGGAGCACCGTGCTGTTGGAGAGTCAGTGCTGAGGGAGCACCACACTCTCAGAGGGTCAGTGTTGGAGTGTCATACCGAGGGAGTGCCACAATGTTATAGGGTCAGCACTGTGGGAGTGTGCGCTGTTGGAGGATCAGTGTTCAGGAAGTGCCACACTGTAAGAGGGTCAGTGTTGAGGGAGCGCCGCTGCATTATCCATGTTACAACAGTAACAGCCCTCTGAATGTGCTTTGTTGGCAGTGAGGCCCTTTTGGTTATTCAGTGATGTTTAAATGCAAGATCTTTCTTTTATACCAGAGTATGATTTCAGGCCCCTTACTGTCCTCTGTTGTGTCGACCACACCATTTTCGCTTCTGTTTTCTGGTAAGAGTAATCAATGTGCCTGCTGTTTCTGTGCAGACTGGAGCCTGGGGTTGCTTTGACGAGTTCAACCGCATCAATATTGAGGTGTTGTCTGTGGTAGCCCAGCAAATCCTCTCTATTCTGTCGGCCCTTTCTGCGAACCTGACACGCTTTGTCTTTGAGGGCCGTGAGATTAACCTGGTCTGGTCCTGTGGCATCTTCATCACCATGAATCCAGGTGAGACGATTGGAGTTTTAGGGTTGGTTCTCACAACGCCTCACCTTCACCGTCGAGACTTCCCTTGATCTCTGAAGCTCAGTGCTAAATCCAGCTTCATTTCATTGAAGCTGCAGAACTGCTTCCCGGTCTCTGCTGCTTTGCCCAACTTGAAGATGGGCAGGTGTGGATAATAGGTGAGATCTGAACTGGGTTTCCCTGTCCTCAGGATTAATTGATGACCCCAAAGTACAGACTCCTCTTGGTCGTACTGATCAGAGTCTGATTTAATTGTACATTCAGGTTGAGAGGGAGAAGAGTGGGTTAACACGACTGAGAAAGGGCAGCCGTGTGGGCATGGAAGCTGAGCTAGGTAAAGTGGTTGAACAGGCTCAAGTGGCTGAAAGGCCTCCTCCTGTTCCTGTTTCTGGCAGTGTCACAAGAGATTAATAACGAGCGGCTGAGTGCAGAGGCTTGGAGATAACACAACTGTTGTTTATTGCAGGGTATGCTGGTCGTACAGAGCTGCCAGACAACCTCAAGTCAATGTTCAGGCCCATCTCCATGGTGGTTCCTGACTCAACACTAATCGCTGAGATCATCCTGTTTGCAGAGGGATTCAACAACTGTAAGGTGTGCTCTGTGCCCTCCCCTTTTTTACATATTCTCAGTTACTTTGAACAGTTTATCCATTTCCTCAATATATTTGGGCTCCCACACCACCTGGCAGCCTCTCCTCCACACCAGTCCATCCATGCCCCCAAATTAAAATGGGGGCAATATTAATCAGCCTGCTCTCCAATCTTGGAAAGGGTGCGTCTCTCAGCCAACTCCCAACTATCCATTGACATCCATATACACAGTAGCATTGTGTAATATCCTTGCAGTCAAAGGTTTTTTGCAAGATGTTGGCCTTTAGTTATAAAATATAAGATCTGCTGATTTACAACGTACTGCACGTGAACCTTCATGAAGGTCTCCAGTGGAGTTGCAGTTAGACAATGGTACGCTTGCTTTTATTGGACAGTACATTGAGTACAGGAGTTGGGAGGTTGTGTTGCAGCTGTACGGGCATTATTGAGGCCACTTTTGCAATATTATGTGCAATTCTGGTATACCTGCTCTAGGAAGGATGTTGTTAAATTTGGGAAGGTTCAGAAAAGACTTAAAAAGATGTTGCTAGGGGTAGAGAGTTTGAGCTACAGGGAGGGGCATGGATAGAATAAATAGCCAAGATCTTTTCCTAGGGGTGGGGGCGTCCAAAACTAGAGGGTATATGTTTAGGGTGAGAGGGAGAAAGTTTAAAAGGGACCTAAGGGACAAAGTTTTCACTCAGAGGGTGATGTGTCTATGGAATGAGCTGCCAGAGGAAGTGGTGGAGGCTGGTACAATTACAGCATTTAAAAGGCATCTGGATGGATATATGAATAGGACGGGTTTGGAGGGATATGGGCTGGGTGCTGGCAAATGGGATTAGATTAATTTAGGATATCTGGTTGGCATGGACGGGTTGGACTGAAGGGTCTGGTTCCATGCAGTACATCTCTATGACTCTATGAGTCAAATAGCAAAAGGCTGTTCAGCTTAACAAGCCTGATCTTTTGAGATTGATTTCAGCCCCACTGATCTGCTGTCTTTTTCCTTTCACTAGAAACACTTTCCGATCTTCGCACATAGCCCTGCCATTCCAGAATAGTGTATGTGTCTCTCTGCATTCTGGACTCTTCACTGCAGCTGCTTTCACAACCCACACACTGCAGTTACATTCCTTCCCAAAGAGATGAAGTCCAGCTTCTGGAATAGTTTCTCCCCTGTTGGTCAGTGCCCATTGGGATTTGGCTGGAAGACTGTTCTCAAACCCAAGTCACATGACAGCAGGAGGAAGTAGAGATTTTCATTTTATTGTTCATGGCTGACAGATCATGTGCTATGTTCTCCTTAAAGGAAAGCAGAGAAACGTAGAGAAGAGCTGGGAGATAATTTGGGTGGAGTCTGATTGGCAGTATGCTGACAGTACTCTCCATGTTCCCATGCAGGCCCTTGCTAAGAAAGTCTACACCCTTTACTCACTGGCCGTGCAGCAGCTGTCCAAGCAGGATCACTACGACTTTGGCCTAAGAGCTCTCACCTCTCTGCTCCGCTACGCTGGCAAGAAGCGGCGAGACAAGCCTCAGCTCTCTGATGAGGAGGTAAGAGTAGGAGAAGCCGAATCGGATGGTGAGGGAAGGCCCTATCTGAGCAGGTTTAGAGAGGAGATGGAAAAGGTGCAGATTAGATTGCTAGCAGAACTGAGAGGTTATAGCCATTAGGAAAGACATAACATGCTGGAGCCTGGTCTCTAGGCAAGAGAAAGTTGGCACTTCCCTTAACAGAGACTCTTTTAAAGTATGACAAGTTTTGATGGGGTATATATACATCGAGAAGATGTTCCCATTTGTGGGGAGGCTAGAGCTCGGCACTGTAAATAAAGGTAGCCATGAATACATCCAGTAGGGAGTTCAGAAGAAGCTTCTTTCCCCAGATGGGGGTGAGAATGTGGAACTCATACTTCAGGGTAAGTTGGATAAACATGTGAAGGAGTAAAGCATAGAAGGGTCACTGAGAAAGTAAGTAAAGAGGGGTGTGGAGCTGAAACACCAACACAGAACAGATGGGCTGAATGGCTTTTCCTTTTTGATGTAATCCTTCTTTCTTTCCAGAACCATTTACATGGTGAAAGGAGTTGCACAGGTAGCAGTGATGAGGTCGTATTGTATCGGGGGTTTCTCACTTGTGTTACCTTGGTGAGTGAGTGGTTTTGTTGTTCCCCAGGTCCTCCTGCTGTCCATGAAGGATATGAATATAGCCAAACTGACCTCGATCGACCTACCGCTGTTTGCTGCTATTGTGCAGGACCTGTTCCCAGGAGTGGAAACTCCAGTCTTGGATTATGGAAAGGTGGGCAGAATGTGGATGCAATTTCTCAGTGAGTTCATCATGCATGAAATAAATATTTTGTCCGCTAAAACATCCTCCCACAATCATTATAGGAAATACACCCATATTATGAGCTGGATTTGCCCAAGTTGCCACATTGTTAAAGGCTAACAAATAGATGATTGTGCCCACTGAAACAGGTTGTCTGCTTTTGCATGTGTAAACAGCAGGGATGAACAGCCTGCGTAATGCCCTCATTGTGAGATTGGTTTTGCCAGAGGCAGTAGGGTGCTGGCTTTGCTCTGTAATGCTTTTCCACTTCTCTCCCTGGATTGCTGCTCCAGGAGGGAGCTATTCCTGACATTACTTGATGGTCGATAACAATAACCACTGTGGCTGAACTTAGTTATGATGAGGAGTCATCTAGACTCAAAATATTAGCTTGCTTTCTCTCCTGACTGGCTGTGATCTTCAGCACTTTTTTGTTTTCAGTTAGTTCTGTCCTCAGTCTGTGTCTGGTGGGATCACTGGAAAATGATTAAGAGTGTGAAGCCTGATGGATTATCTCTGTTCTCAAGCCCAGGGGACGTCAGTGGACAATATTGGACTCCACACTGGCTGCCAACTGAATGGACTGACTGTGAATGTTGAATAAACTGAGCCCATGGTACAATTGGCCTGTCTTGCTTTCTCTTTCCTTCTGTCACAGCTTAAGGAAGCAATTGAAGCCGAGATAATTGAAATGGGCAACGTGGTAACGGAGTTCACAATGGCCAAAGTGATTCAGCTGCATGAGACCAAGAGCTCCCGCCATTCTGTCATGATTGTGGGAAAAACGGGCAGTGGCAAGACCGTGGTATGGCGGACGTTACAAGGGGCCCTGTCAGCCCTCCACAAGAGCGGAGACCCCAACTACAATTTTGTCAAGGTCAGTAAACAGGCAAGAAACCCAGAAAAGTTGTCAAGAGCAGTTCTTCCACACAACTCATCAGACTCAGGAGTCACAGGAAGGAGAATGGGATGGGAGGGTGGAGGGGACAGGTATTTAATGAATGCCAAGACACTGGGTAGCTTAGAGGAACAGAGGGATCTTAGGGTAATTATTCACACATCCTGAAATTGGCAGAGCACATGAATAGGATAGTTAGAAGGTATTTGGGACACTTGCTTTCATCAGTGGTGGTAGAGTATTACGGCAAGGAGGTAATGTTGGAGTTGTGCAGAGCATTGGTCAGGCCCCAGCTGGAGTATTGTGTGCAGTTCGGGTCCCCTCCCTACAGGAAGGATGTGAGAGCACTTGAGGAGGTTCACCAGGATATTGCCTGGGATGGAGAAATTGAGCTAAAAGGAGAGACTGGATAGGCTTGGATGGTTTTCTTTAGAGCATAGAAGACTGAGGGGGCATGATTGAGATATAAAAGATTATGAGGGGTATGGACAGAATGAGTAGAGAGTACTTGTTCCCCTTTGATGAGGGGTCAATCATGAGGAGGCATAGTTTTAGGGTAAGGGACAGGAGATTAAGGTGGATTTGGGAAAAAGCTCATTCACTCAGTTGGTGGTGAGAATCTGGAATGTACTGCCTGGGAAGATAGTGAAGGCTGGAAACCGAACAATCTTTAAACGATATTCAGATGAGCACTTCAAATATCATAACATTCAAGGATATGGACAAGCACAGGAAATTGGGATTAGTGCACCTTTATTGGTAGTTATGTTGGTAGTGCAGACTCAATGGGCCGAAGGGCCTTTTCAGCACCGTATGAATCTTTGAATATATGAAACAGCTTAACTTGTGTTTATTTTACAGTTTGAGTTGAGTAAAACGTTCCAAAGTGCTTCACACAAATGTCACAAAGCAACATTTGACCCCAGGGAACTGAGGATATGAGGCAGGTGACGAAAGACTTGATCAAAGTATGATGTTTTGAGGAACATCTTAAAGGAAGAGAGAGAACTGAGTGGGTTTAGGAGGGAGTTCCAGAGCTCTAGGACCAGGCAGCTGAAGGGATGGCCACCAACGGTGGAACAATAGAAATTGAACGGTACTCAAGTGGCTGAATTGGAGGATCACAGAGACCTCAACGAGTTGGAGATGCTAGAGGTTAGAGACATAGGCAGATTTACAGCAGCCACAGAGGCCTATTGATATGGGGAGAGTTGTAGAGCATTACAGAGGTTGGAAGAGTTGTAGCAGCTGGAGAAGTTTTAGGGATAGAGAGGAGTGCAGGGGCTGGAGGAGGTGACAGAGATACAGAGGCTTGTAGGGGTTGCAGGGATAGAGAGATAGAGATGTGGTAAAACTACAGACAGATTTGGAAATGGGGATGAGAACTTTTAAAATTGAGAATGAGGAAGAACAAAAGGAGCATAGTGGTACAGGAAAATGGTATTAGACTGGACGGTACGTGTGGAAATAAACATCAACACAGACTGAGTGGGCCGAATGGTCTGTGGTATTGTATTATATGATTCTAAAGGAAAGGTTTATTGGTTTTCAATGAGAAATGATCTTTTTCGTTTTGAACCTTAACATTTCCTTAGTAATATTGCGTGCAATTCTGGTCTCCTTCCTATTGGAAAGATGCTGTGAAACTTGAAAAAGTTCAGAAAGGATTTACAAGGATATTGCCAGGGTTGGAGGATTTGAGCTACAGGGAGAGGCTGAACAGGCTGGGGCTGTTTTCCCTGGAGCGTCGGAGGCTGAGGGTTGGCCTTATAAAGGTTTATAAAATCGTGAGGGGCATGGATAGGGTAAATAGACAAAGTCTTTTCCCTGGGGTGGGGGAGTCTAGAACTAGAGGGGCATAGGTTTAGGGTGAGAGGGGAAAGATATAAAAGAGACCTCAGGGACAACCTTTTCACGCAGAGGGTGGTGTGTGTATGGAATGAGCTGCCAGAAGAAGTGGTGGAGGCTGGTACAATTACAACATTTAGGAGGCATTTGGATGGATATTTGAATAGGAAGGGTTTGGAGGGATATGGGCCAAGTGCTGGTAAATGGGACTAGATTAGATTGGGATATATGGGCGGCATGGACGAGTTGGGCCGAAGGGTCTGTTTCCGTGCTTGTGAATCTCTCTGACTCCAATGCCTCCCGTTCTGAGCCATTGTCTTCTACCTTCTCTGATTTTGTGCTTTGTGGGCAGGAGTACCCTCTGAACCCAAAAGCAGTGTCGCTGGGTGAGCTGTATGGCGAGTACGATCTGTCGACAAATGAATGGACTGATGGAGTGCTCTCCAGCCTCATGAGGAATGCCTGTGCAGGTACATTGACTCCAGTTGTGATGGGCTACAACAATGAGAATCAAGGGGAAAACTCTATACTCAGACTCCAAACAAACACAAAGGATTTTTGATGGTCAGTCATTTCAGCCCAAGGACATCTCTGCAGGAATTCCTCAGGGTAGATCCTTTCTAATCACCCTGGTCAGAGATGTTATTATACACTTCTGAACCAGAAGGCCTCCTGGTTGAAATATGGGGACACCACCACTGCATACAAAGACCCCAGTTTCGCAGGTTAGTGCCTAAACCTAAACATCTTCAGCGACTTCATCAATGACCTTCCTGTTATGCCACACTGGGGAAAGAATACTGGTTCCTAAGCCCCGCTGCTCCTGGAGTTGCCACAGAAGTCAATGGTTTACATAAACTATGTTAAAGTCCCTGATTTAGCTGTCTGTTGGAATCTAGTTAACAAAAATACTGACTACTTAACAATAACTAACACTTATTACAAATAAGCAAATGCTGCTCACAAGTAAGTAGCTATAAACTATCAACACATGGCTCGACCTAACTCCTCACCACTTTAACCCCAACACATGCAGTCAAAGAGATACAGACAAACAAAAAAAATCTGCAAAATACTTCCATAGCACCAGTGCACAGGGTTCACTGAGATGTTCCTTTCAGCTTACCAAGAATTTCTGACCTTTGATTACCTTTCTGTAGGGTTCCTTCATTTCTTCACAGGAGGCACAGTTGATTGGTTTACTATGAAACCTCTTAATTACTGTTTAAATGTAACAGCTCATGGAGATGGGTATGAAAAAGAAATTTCTGTCATCAGGCTTCGGGTATTTGTATTGCACACACACACACACACTCCAGCATTCTGAAGCTCTCTAATATTCACACCCACAAGTTGCCCAGGAATCAGTCAGAGAGTTGTCTTCAGCCACAACTGGTCACAATGCACAAGCCAATCAGCTATTTATTGCGAGATAAATCTTATCCTCCCAGTGCCATGTCCTGTACAAACAGCTTCCCCCACGATGTGAATGAAAGAAACTGCAGTATAAACACCACACAGGATGAGTTTCAGTCACTGTTTTTTGAAATGCAGCAATTCCTTTCACAGTTCTTTGGTTTTTAAACAATCCTTTCCCCTTTTTAGTCTACAATCAAAAATACAGAAAATCAAATGATATCATTATTACAGTTCCCTTGAACGTAAGGTCCGAAGTGGGGATGTTGGCCAATGATTGCACAATGTAAATCTGAAACAAAAACAAAAATTACTGGAAAAGCTCAGTAGATCTGACAGCATCTGTGGAGAGAAATCATTGTTAATGTTTCAGGCTGATTGACCCTTCCTTAGAGCTGCTAGATCTGCTGAGCCTTTGCAGATAATAACATCTAGCTGAATGAAAAATGAACTCTTCTGCCCTACTGTTCTTTTGACAATTATCTCAAATCTGTACCACTCTGTTTACTGATCTCCCGCTGGGATAGTGATAGGGGCTATATCAATGCAGGCTATCCTTTCTAAAAGTATTTATGTGGTTTAATTTTCCATTTGTGTTTTCTGAAGCTGTTTGCTCCCTCCTCTTCAATTTAACCACCATTCCATGTTTTAAACATTTAACAGCAGGATTATATATCAAAGTAACTCCAGGGAGCATAGATTTAAGAGTAAGTGAATGAAGACATGAGTATGTAGCATGGAAACCCAGAGGGGATATGACATCTAATTTACAGGGACTGTAGATCACAGAGATTCATGGTGTTTGTCCTCAGCTGCTTTGCTGTAGGGTCCCATACGTCTTGCAGTTTCTGAAAGCAGGGCATTGCGACAAGCTGGACACCTCTTAACTGAGTAATTCTACATTGTTGTGTTGCTGGCCAAGAATTGCGAACATTTCTCATCTCATAATGAAAGTTCTGCAGATTACCCGCCTTGCAATTGCAATAGAAATTGAGATGCTGTCAGTCCCTGAAATGGAAAATGGGAGCTAGTTGGTCACAGATGCGATTTAAGATGCCCATTAATGGAATAGCCTGGGAACTGAATTGCCGCGTAGACCTTTACTCAGTGGTAGAAGTAGAAATGATAGATGCAGCAATGTCAGACCAGCATGCTGCTAATTTAAAAGAAATTCTGAGGTTGTATCACCATCACTTTTTCTCTATTCTCAGGATGACGGTGTTGCTGGCACTTTGTACTGAGTTATCACCCTGAGAAAGTGAGGGTGGTAAGGGCCTGCCAACTCTGTTTGATCAGTGAACCCCCACCCTGTCAGATGCTCCTGCTCAGACCTGGGCAGAGTCTCCCCAGAGTGGAGTGCCCACAGGTCAGGCCTCAAGATTCCTGCGACACCCCACACAAGCCTCCAGAACACACTCGGCAGGGCTGACCCCTACTGTGGGCTGACCACGAGCAGGGAGGTACGTAGGCAACATCAAATGCTGCCTGCATTCCCCCACCCCCTGCCAAAACAGAGATAGGTGAACATAAATATGTCAGGCATGGAGGGACAAATGTGACGCAGCGGCTGAAGGTGTGCAGAGAAGGCAGATGGAGGCAGAAGCTTAAATTGATAAAAGGCAAGATGAGGAAGACTGTCAGAAAGCATGATTTAAGAATGCAATGGATTCCAGGTGGGGTAGTGCCAATAATAAAAAAAAAGGCTCGCTTTTTTATTGCACCTTCAGTCACTCCGGGCCATCCCCAAGCAGCTTTACAGCTATTGACATTCTCTACACTATTGTCGTACTGCATGCTTCCACAACAAGTCATTCCCTCGTTGCCGGGTAACTTTAGTTCTTGCTGATAATGTTGATACCAGGGAGAATCCCCATGCTGTAAATTGTAAGGTGGTCCCCTTTGGCAGGAAGAAGGAAAAAGCAGAATGTTATTAAATGAAGAGAGACTGCAGAAGACGGCAGTACAGAGGGATTAGGGTGTCCTTGGACTGTTAACAAGCAGGTACAGAGAGGGATGAGGAACACCCATGGCTTGTTGACCTTCATTGCAAGAGGGATGCGGAGTTTTGCTGCAACTATACAAAGTTTTGGTGAAATCGGACGTGGGGTACTGTGTACAGTTTTGGTCTTATTTAAACAGGATATATTTGCATTGGAAGCAATTCAGAGAATGCTCACAAGCCTGACGCGATTGATGAAGGGATTGGTTAATGAGGAAATATTGAGCAGATTGGGCTGAAATTGAATAATAGAAGGTTAACTTATTAACCCTTAAGGTAATGAGTGGGCTTGACAGGTTAGATGCTGAGAAGATATTGAATGGGGCTCCATATTGACCCTTTGGCAGTGGGGCACCGTATCAATACTGTCACTCTGACAGTGCAGCACTCCCTCAGCATAGACCGTCCGACAGTGCAGCACTCCCTCAGCACAGACTGTCCGACAGTGCAGCACTCCGTCAGCATTGCTCAGCACAGACTGTCCGACAGTGCAGCACTCCGTCAGCATTGACCCTCTGACAGTGCAGCACTCCCTCAGCACAGACTGTCCGACAGTGCAGCACTCCCTCAGCATTGACCCTCTGACAGTACGGTACTCCCTCAGTACTGACCCTCTGACAATGCAGCACTCCCTCAGCACAGAATGTCCGACAGTGCAGCACTCCCTCAGCATTGACCCTCTGACAGTGCAGCACTCCCTCAGCACTGACCCTCTGACAGAGCAGCACTCCCTCAGCACAGACTGTCCAACAGTGCAGCACTCCCTCAGCATTGACCCTTTGACAGTGCAGCACTCCCTCAGTACTGACCCTCTGACAGTGCTCACTCCCTCAGCACTGGCTGTCCGACAGTGCAGCACTGCCTCAGCATTGACCCTCTGACAGTGCGGCACTCCCTCAGTACTGACCCTCTGATAGTGCAGCACACCCTCAGCACTGACTGTGTGACAGTGCAGCAGTACCTCAGCACTGACTGTCTGACAGTGCAGCACTCCCTCAGTACTGACCCTCTGACAGTGCGCACTCTCTCAGCACAGCCTGTCTGACAGTGCAGCACCCCCTCAGTACTGACCCTCTGACAGCAGCACACCCTCAGCACTGATTGTCTGACAGTGCAGCACTCCCTCAGCACAGACTGTCCGACAGTGCAGCACTCCCTCAGCATTGACCCTCTGACAGTGCGGCACTCCCTCAGTACTGACCCTCTGACAGTGCGCATTCCCTCAGCAGTGACTATCTGACAGTGCAGCGCTCCCTCAGTACTGACTCTCTGACAGTGCACTCCCTCAGCACTGACCCTCTGACAGTGCAGCATTCCCTCAGTACTGACTATCTGACAGTGCGCATTCCCTCAGCACTGACTATCTGACAGTGCGCATTCTGTCAGCACTGACTATCTGACAGTGCGCTCCCTCAGCACTGACTATCTGACAGTGCGCATTCCCTCAGCACTGACTATCTGACAGTGCAGCATTCCCTCAGTGCTGACTATCTGACAGTGCGCTCCCTCAGCACTGACTATCTGACAGTGCGCACTCCCTCAGTACTGACTGTCTGACAGTGCGCTCCCTCAGCACTGATTGTCTGACAGTGCTGTACTCCCTCAGCACTGACCCTCTGACATTGCAGCACTGCCTCAGTACTGACCCTCTGACAGTGCAGCACTCCCTCAGCACTGACCCTCTGACAGTGCAGCACTCCCTCAGCACTGACCCTCTGACAGTGCAGCACTCCCTCAGTACTGACCCTCTGACAGTGCAGCACTCCCTCAGCACTGACCCTCTGACAGTGCAGCACTCCCTCAGTACTGACCCTCTGACAGTGCAGCACTCACTCAGCACTGACTGTCTGACAGTGCAGCAGACCCTCAGCACTGACTGTCTGACAGTGCAGCACTCCCTCAGCATAGACTGTCCGACACTGCAGCACTCCCTCAGCATTGACCCTCTGACAGTGCGGCTCTCCCTCATTACTGACCCTCTGACAGTGCAGGACTCCCTCAGTATTGACTATCTGACAGTGCAGCACTCCCTCAGCACTGACCCTCTGTCAGTGCAGCACTCCCTCAGCACTGACTGTGTGACAGTGCAGCACTCCCTCAGCACTGACCCTCTGACAGTGCGGCACTCCCTCAGTACTGACCCTCTGACAGTACAGCAATCCCCCAGCACTGGTCCTCTGACAGTGCAGCACTCCCTCAGTACTGACCCTCTGACAGTGCAGCACTTTCTCAGCACTGACTGTGTGACAGTGCAGCACTTCCCCAGCACTGACCCTCTGCCGTTGCGCACTCCCTCAGTACTGACCCTCTGACAGTACAGCACTCCCCCAGCACTGGTCCTCTGTCAGTGCAGCACTCCCTCAGTACTGACCCTCTGACAGTGCAGCACTCTCTCAGCACTGACTGTGTGACAGTGCAGCACTTCCCCAGCACTGGTCCTCTGACAGTGCAGCACTCCCTCAGTACTGACCCTCTGACAGTGCAGCACTCCCTCAGTACTGACTATCTGACAGTGCAACACTCTCTCAGTACTGACTGTGTGACAGTGCAGCACTCCCTCAGTACTGACCCTCTGACAGTGCAGCACTCCCTCAGTACTGACCCTCTGACAGTGCGGCACTCCCTCAGTACTGACACTCTAACAGTGCAACACTCCCTCAGTACTGACTGTGTGACAGTGCAGCACTCCCTCAGTACTGACCCTCTGACAGTGCAGCACTCCCTCAGTACTGACTATCTGACAATGCAGCAGTCCTCAGTACAGACCCTCTGACAGTGCAGCACTCCCTCAGTTCTGACTATCTGACAGTGCAGCACTCCCTCAGCACTGACTGTCCAACAGTGCAGCACTCCCTCAGCACTGACGATCTGACGGTGCAGCACTCCCTCAGTACTGACCCTCTGACATTGCAGCACTCCCTCAGTACTGACTATCTGAGAGTGCGGCACTCCCTCAGCACTGACTGTGTGACAGTGCAGCACTCCCTCAGCACTGATCCTCTGACAGTGCAGCACTCCCTCAGTACTGACTGTCTGACAGTGCAGCAGTACCTCAGCACTGGCTGTGTGACAGTGCAGCACTCTCTCAGCAGTGAGCCTCTGACAGTGCAGCATTCCCTCAGCACTGACTATCTGACAGTTCAGCACTCCCTCAGCACTGACTATCTGACAGTGCGCACTCCCACAGTACTGACTTTGTGACAGTGCGCTCCCTCAGCACTGCTTGTCTGACAGTGCAGCACCCCCTCTGCACTGACTGTGTGACAGTGCAGCACTCCCCCAGCCCTGGTCCTCTGACAGTGCAGCACTCCCTCAGTACTGACTGTCTGACAGTGCGCACTCCCTCAGCACTGACTGTGTGACAGTGCAGCACTCCCCCAGCACTGGTCCTCTGACAGTGCAGCACTCCCTCAGTACTGACACTCTGACAGTGCGCACTCCCTCTGCACTGGCTGTCTGACAGTGCAGCACTCCCTCAGCACTGACACACTGACAGTGCAGGACTCCCTCAGCACTGACTGTCTGACAGTGTAGCACTCCCTCAGCACAGACTGCCCGACAGTGCAGCACTCCCTCAGCATTGACCCTCCAACAGTGCGGCACTCCCTCAGTACTGACCCTCTGACAGTGCAGCACTCCCTCCATACTCACCCTCTGACAGTGCGGCACACGCTCAGCATTGACTGTGTGACAGTGCAGCACTCCCTCAGTACTGACCCTCTGACAGTGCAGCACTCCCTCAGCACTGACTGTGTGACAGTGCAGCACTCCCTCAGCACTGATCCTCTGACAGTGCAGCACTCCCTCAGTACTGACTGTCTGACAGTGCGCACCCCCTCAGCATTGACCCTCTGACAGTGCGGCACTCCCTCAGTACTGACCCTCTGACAGTGCAGCACTCCCTCAGTACTGACTATCTGACAGTGCAGCACTCCCTCAGCACTGACTGTCTGACAGTGCAGCAGTCCCTCAGCACTGACTGTGTGACAGTGCAGCACTACCTCAGCAGTGATCCTCTGACAGTGCAGCACTCCCTCAGTACTGACTGTCTGACAGTGCAGCACTCCCTCAGCACTGACTGTCTGACAGTGTAGCACTCCCTCAGCACAGACTGCCCGACAGTGCAGCACTCCCTCAGCATTGACTCTCCGATAGTGCAGCACTCCCTCAGTACTGACTGTCTGACAGTGCGTACTCCCTCAGCATTGACCGTCTGACAGTGCGGCACTCCCTCAGTACTGACCCTCTGACAGTGCAGCACTCCCTCAGTACTGACTATCTGACAGTGCAGCACTCCCTCAGCACTGACTGTCTGACAGTGCAGCACTCCCTCAGCACTGACCCTCTGACAGTGCAGCACTCCCTCAGCACTGACTGTGTCACAGTGCAGCACTCCCTCAGTACTGACTGTCTGACAGTGCAGCACTCCCTCCATACTCACCATCTGACAGTGCGGCACACGCTCAGCATTGACTGTGTGACAGTGCAGCAGTCCCTCAGTACTGACCCTCTGACAGTGCAGCACTCCCTCAGCACTGACTGTGTGACAGTGCAGCACTCCCTCAGCACTGATCCTCTGACAGTGCAGCACTCCCTCAGTACTGACTGTCTGACAGTGCGCACTCTCTCAGCATTGACCCTCTGACAGTGCGGCACTCCCTCAGTACTGACCCTCTGACAGTGCAGCACTCCCTCAGCACTGACTGTGTTACAGTGCAGCACTCCCTCAGTACTGATCCTCTGACAGTGCAGCACTCCCTCAGTACTGACCCTCTGACAGTGCGCACTCTCTCAGCACTGACTGTCTGACAGCGGAACACTCCCTCAGCATAGACTGTCCGACAGTGCAGCAGTCCCTCAGCATTGACCCTCTGACAGTGCGGCACTCCCTCAGTACTAACTGTCTGTCAGTGTGCACTCCCTCAGCATTGACCCTCTGACAGTGCAGCATTCCCTCAGTACTGACGATCTGACATTGCGCTCCCTCAGCACTGACTATCTGACAGTGCGCATTCCCTCAGCACTGACTATCTGACAGTGCAGCATTCCCTCAGTACTGACTATCTGACAGTGCGCTCCCTCAGCACTGACTATCTGACAGTGCAGCAGTCCCTCAGTACTGACTATCTGACAGTGCGCTCCCTCAGCACTGACTATCTGACAGTGCGCACGACCTCAGTACTGACTGTGTGACAGTGCGCTCCCTCAGCACTGACTGTGTGACAGTGCAGCACTCCCTCAGCATTGACCCTCTGACAGTGCGGCACTCCCTCATTACTGACCCTCTGACAGTGCAGGACTCCCTCAGTACTGACTATCTGACAGTGCAGCACTCCCTCAGCACTGACTGTGTGACAGTGCAGCACTCCCTCAGCACTGTCTGACAGTGCAGCACTCCCTCAGTACTGATTGTCTGACAGTGCAGCACTCCCTCAGCATTGACCCTCTGACAGTGCGGCACTCCCTCAGTACTGACCCTCTGATAGTGCAGCACTCCCTCAGCACTGACTGTGTGACAGTGCAGCACTCCCTCAGCACTGACTGTCTGACAGTGCAGCACTACCCCAGCACTGATCCTCTGACAGTGCAGCACTCCCTCAGCACTGACTGTCTGACAGTGCAGCACTCACTCAGCACAGACTGCCCAACAGTGCAGCACTCCCTCAGCATTGACCCTCTGACAGTGCGGTACTCCCTCAGTACTGACCCTCTGACAGTGCAGCACTCCCTCAGCACTGACTGTCTGACAGTGCAGCACTCCCCCAGCACTAGTCCTCTGACAGTGCAGCACTCCCTCAGTACTGACCCTCTGACAGTGCACACTCCCTCTGCACTGGCTGTCTGACAGTGCAGCACTCCCTCAGCACTGACCTTCTGACAGTGCAGCACTCCCCCAGCACTGACTGTCTGACTGTGCAGCACTCCCTCAGCACAGACTGCCCAACAGTGCAGCATTGACCCTCTGACAGTGCAGCACTCCCTCAGCACTGACCCTCTGACAGTGCAGCACTCCCTCAGTACTGACGCTCTGACAGTGCAGCACTCCCTCAGCACTGACTGTGTGACAGTGCAGCGCTCCCTTAGTACTGACTGTCTGACAGTGCAACACTCCCTCAGCACTGACCCTCTGACAGTGCAGCATTCCCTCAGCACTGACTGTGTGACAGTGCAGCACTCCCTCAGCACTGACTGTGTGACAGTGCAGCACTCCCTCAGCACTGACTGTGTGACAGAGCAGCACTCCCTCAGCACTGACTGTGTGACAGTGCAGCACTCCCTCAGTACTGACTGTCTGACAGTGCAACACTCCCTCAGTACTGACTATCTGACAGTGCAGCACTCCCTCAGCACTGACTGTCTGACAGTGCAGCACTCCCTCAGCACAGATCCTCTGACAGGTAAAAACAATGACTGCAGATGCTGGAAACCAGATTCTGGATCAGTGGTGCTGGAAGAGCACAGCAATTCAGGCAGCATTCGAAGACAGGCAAAGCCTGTCTTCGGATGCTGCCTGAATTGCTGTGCTCTTCCAGCACCACTGATCCAGAATCTGGTTTCCAGCATCTGCAGTCATTGTTTTTACCTGGTTCCCTCAGTACTGACTCTCTGACAGTGCAGCATTCCCTCAGTACTGACTCTCTGACAGTGCAGCATTCCCTCAGTACTGACTCTCTGACAGTGCAGCATTCCCTCAGTACTGACTCTCTGACAGTGCAGCATTCCCTCAGTACTGACTCTCTGACAGTGCAGCATTCCCTCAGTATTGACTGTCTGACAGTGCGCTCCCTCAGCACTGACTGTCTGACAGTGCGCTCCCTCAGCACTGACTGTCTGACAGTGCGCTCCCTCAGCACTGACTGTCTGACAGTGCGCTCCCTCAGCACTGACTGTCTGACAGTGCGCTCCCTCAGCACTGACTGTCTGACAGTGCGCTCCCTCAGCACTGACTGTCTGACAGTGCGCTCCCTCAGCACTGACTGTCTGACAGTGCGCTCCCTCAGCACTGACTGTCTGACAGTGCGCTCCCTCAGCACTGACTGTCTGACAGTGCGCTCCCTCAGCACTGACTGTCTGACAGTGCGCTCCCTCAGCACTGACTGTCTGACAGTGCGCTCCCTCAGCACTGACTGTCTGACAGTGCGCTCCCTCAGCACTGACTGTCTGACAGTGCGCTCCCTCAGCACTGACTGGACAGTGCAGCAGTCCCTCAGTACTGACTATCTGACAGTGCGCTCCCTCAGCACTGACTATCTGACAGTGCGCACTCCCTCAGTACTGACTATCTGACAGTGCACTCCCTCAGCACTGACTATCTGACAGTGCGCTCCCTCAGTACTGACTATCTGACAGTGTGCTCCCTCAGTACTGACTCTCTGACAGTGCAGCATTCCCTCAGTACTGACTCTCTGACAGTGCAGCATTCCCTCAGTACTGACTCTCTGACAATGCGCTCCCTCAGTACTGACTATCTGACAGTGTGCTCCCTCAGTACTCACTCTCTGACAGTGCAGTATTCCCTCAGTACTGACTCTCTGACAGTGCGCTCCCTCAGCACTGACTATCTGACAGTGTGCTCCCTCAGTACTGACTCTCTGACAGTGCAGCATTCCCTCAGTACTGACTCTCTGACAATGCGCTCCCTCAGTACTCACTCTCTGACAGTGCAGTATTCCCTCAGTACTGACTCTCTGACAGTGCGCTCCCTCAGCACTGACTATCTGACAGTGCACATTACCTCAGTACTGACTATCTGACAGTGCACATTCCCTCAGTACTGACTATCTGACAGTGCAGCACTCCCTCAGCACTGACCCTCCAACCATGCAGTGCTTCCTCAGTACTGAGCCACCATTAGTGTGGCACTCCCTCACCACTGCATTCTGAGTGGTATCGTTCTGAGTTTCTGGAGTGGGACTGGATTGGATCAACCTCTCACTCTGGCTTGGTTTGCTACCTACTGCAGTGTGGCTGGCAGTTACCCAAGTGATTTCAGGGACACTCAGATACTCTGCTGAGGGAGCACTTTGTGTTTTTTCCAATGCATTAGCTCCATGCGTGAAGATAAGTATTGAATGGTCACAATGATGCATATGTTTCAGACAGACCTGAAGAAAAACACCAAGCTGCTGATGAAATGGTTGGTAACTCAGAAACAGTGAATTTTTTATTTAATTTTCATCCGGTTGGGTGAGCTCACACAATTAATTATTTATCCTTGTGTTCTCTTTTACTGCTGGCCCATGGCTTAATTTTGCATTTACACACCCCAGACACAAAGTGGGAAAATCAGTGCAGCTTACATGAAGATTGAGCCGAGGAGATTCATGAATGAATTTTTCCCTTCACCTGTTTGTTCAATTTTGGCTGGCAGGATGGGCTGGGTCACCCATTAATTATTGATGTTCAGGTTGATGTTTGGAGGTTCAGGCCTTGGTTAATTTAACATTCCATACGTAATGTGAAGGCAGAGGTGTTGCCAGCACATGGAAGCTTTGATTCATCAACACAACTGGCACTTAATCTTTACCCAATTGTTTGTCAGTCTCCACATACCTAACTCTTCTCCTGGTGATCACCATTTCCTTGAACTAGCTTCTTTAAGCAGATCAATTTGATCATAACCACAAGCATGCTGCATGAATGGTTTCATGGGAGGGTGCAGCTAGAGGAGGCCATTTGGTTCATCGTGCCTGTGCTGGCTCTTTGAAAGCACAATTCAAGTCAGCCTGTCTCTCCCACTCAGTTTGTCCTCATTGCCTACAAGACTGTTCCTCTTTGCGAGTTCCCGTTGCTTCTGTTTATACTGCCTTCTCCACCAGTGCATTTTTAACACAGACGGTCTGATTTATGCAAGTTTTCAATATCATTTCTTTTAGGTTTGGCTTTTGGATTTTGAGTTTGTAACATGGAGTGGGGGGGTGTAGCATGACATTTCTGTGTGTCTGAAGTTAATAATTAGCTTGTAGTGATTTCTGTAGCCATGGTGATTTCCTTTGAAATGGTTTGTGAGGTCTACTTTGACAGTCTAATAAGCTCTGGTTTACATAGGATTTTGTTTTTAGCCAGGTAAACCTTGTGCTTTAATATCTGTTTGAATTTTTTCACAGTTAAGAGGAACACCCAAAGTAGAGAGAGAGAGAGAGACAGAGACAGAGACAGAGAGAGAGAGACAAAAAAAGAGACAGAGGGAATTTTGTTTCCATTTGATGTTGTTTTAGGCTGTTTTGCGGTTCCTTGCACAGAGATGCATCTCTGAAGCAGTGCTCCTTAGAAGAGGAGAACATTGTAAGCGAAATTACCTTAGAGTAAAGAGTGATAGTCCCAGACCGAAAGAAAACTTGGAAGATGAGTGCATTTAAACTTCAGTTTGTGATAATTCCAGGAATGAGCTATCAAAGGTTCAGGTCTAAGAGTTAAAGTCACAGTTGCCTTATAGTAAAACAAAGAACTGTGGAAGCTGGAAATCTAAAACAAAACCAGAAATTGCTGGAGAAACTCATTACATCTGGCAGCACCTGTAGAGGCAGAAAAAGGGTGAATGTTTTGAGTCCAGTCATCCTTCTTCAGAATCATAGAATCGTGACAGTGTAGAAGCAGGCCATTTTGCCCACTGAGTCCACACTGACCCTCCCCCAAAAGAACTGCCCACCCAGTCCCACCACCCCACCCTATAATCCTGCATTTTCAATGGTTAATCCACCTAGCGTGCACAACCCTGGACTCAATGGGGCAATTTAGTATAGCCAATCCACCCTAACCTGCACATCCCTGGACACTATGGGACAATTTCCCATGGCCAATCCACCCTAACCTGATCATCCCTGGACACTATGGGACAATTTCCCATGGCCAATCCACCATAACCTGCACATCCCTGGGCACTATGGGACAATTTAGCACGGCCAATCCACCCTGATCTGCATATCTTTGGTCTGTGGGATGAAACCCACACAGACACAGGGCAAATATGCCAACTACACACAGACAGTTGCCCCAGTGTGGAATCGAACCCGGGTCCCTGGCTGTGTGAGGCAGCAGTACTAACCATTGAGCCACTGTGCCACAAGTTGTGGGTGCCTTAGATTAATTACTTGTGGTCACATATCTTGGTGCTCCAGTTGCCAATTTGAATAAAATCCTTTCTGCGCTTGCAGATGAGAAACCAGACGAGAAGTGGATCCTGTTTGACGGACCTGTGGATACACTCTGGATTGAGAGCATGAACTCCGTCATGGACGACAATAAGGTGCTGACACTGATCAATGGAGAGCGGATATCTATGCCAGACCAGGTAAGTGTCCCTGTGTTTCTGCTGCCTGTAACGTGATACAGATGCAGAATGCCAGGATTTGGAGTTTCCTGTGTGGGCTGAGGGAAAGTTGTACAGTGATGTTAAAGCCCACTCTGTGATCCTGTTGAATGCAGCAGTGAGGATCCTTTTGCCTGGCTGAAGTTAATTGAGGTGGACAAACAGACAGAGAGCTGACTGGATGATTCAGTTTCCTGGTGCTGAACAGATAAAGTCTCAGGAAAGCAAATGTCAGGCAGAATACTTCAACCTGGTTGTTATTTGTCAACTCTTGTTCACAATGTGTTCTGTGTGTTTGTGCAAGTGGTCAACATGCCTTTGTGTGACTACACATGCCTGGTTAAAAACAATTACTGCAGATGCTGGAAACCAGATTCTGGATTATTGGTGCTGGAAGAGCACAGCAGTTCAGGCAGCATCCAAGGAGCTTCGAAAATTTGTGCAAGTGGTCAACATGCCTTTGTGTGACTACACATGCCTGGTAAAAACAATGACTGCAGATGCTGGAAACCAGATTCTGGATTATTGGTGCTGGAAGAGCACAGCAGTTCAGGCAGCATCCAAGGAGCTTCGAAAACGACGTTTCGGGCAAAAGCCCTTCATCAGGAATCCTGTACTGGTTTCTGTGTGCACTCCTTTTACGTGTGTCCCTATACCTGTGCATGTGTATTTGTGTATACGTGTGTGTCTCTGTATACACAGAAACTGAAACTAAACAAGTGGTAGGACATTCAGCCCACCGGGCCTGCTGCACCATTCAATATGATCATAGCCAATCCTCTACCTCTATGCCATTTCCCACTTTCTCCCCATACCCTAAGATGCCTTTAAAATCTGAAAGTATATCTCTCTCTATCCTGATATATTCAATGGCTTGGCCTTCACAGCCCTCTGTGATAGAGAATTTCACAGCTCACTACCCTTTGAATGAAGAACCTTTTCCTTATCTCAGTCCTAAAAGGTCCACCCTGTATTATGAGACTGTGTCCGAGTTCCAGACTTCCCAGCCATGGAAAACATCTTCCCTACATCTAGTCTGTCCAATCCCATTAGAATTTTAGATGTTTCAAACAGATTCCCCCCCTCACCCCCTGTCCAGCATCCTTCTAAACTCTGGTGCAACTAGGCTGAGATGAACCAATCTCTCCTTAAAGGACAGTCCTACCATCTCCAGTATCAGTCGAGCAAATCTCCAGTGCACTCTCTCGATGGCAAGTAATTCCTTTCTTAGGTGGGGACACTGAAACTGGATGTAATAGTTCAGGTGTGGTCTTACCAAGACAACAAATGGAGGTTCCGGTGTTCTACTGGACTGGACAAAGCCAGAAATCACACAATGTCCAATAAGTTAATTTAAAATCTTTTGAAAGCTTTTGGAGCATATTCCCTTTGTCAAATGGAGTCATTTGATGAAGGGGCTATCCTCCGAAAGCTTGTGATTTCCAATAAACCTCTTGGACCATAACCTGGTGTCGTGAGCCTCCTGACCATGTGTGACTGCAGTAAACCATCCACACTTCTGAACTCAAATCCGTGTGCAATGAAAACCCATATACTAAAGTTCCCACCTGCTTGCTGTACCTGCCTGTTCATCTTCATTGACAGAGTGAGAAGGTACCACTGGCCTGAGTTGTGATCTGCCCCAGGTCTGCTACCTTCCCACTTCACTATGGCCACCCGCTTGATCACACTTAGTCACGCACAGCATTCTGGGCACTGGATCACCCAAAACAAGGTCAGTGTCAACCAGTGAGGGGGGTCGGGGGGAGGGGGGGGGAACAGGGGGCAGGATATCTCATTAGAAAACCAGCATTGAGCCTGGGAACTTCTGACCTGTCTGTCTCAGAAGGGAGTGCCCTTACAAGGCGACCCACAGCAGATAAGAAGCCAGCAGCGTTGTTGACAGCAG